>NW_027555625.1:86277894-86432894 GCF_003287225.1 Phascolarctos cinereus
TGATCTCACACTACTCCCCACTTCTGGGAAGACAAATGTTAAAATACTCATTGATGCATATTTTCAGCTTATCTATTTGAGACCCTTTTTACAATGCTGATTTGCCATCTTAATTGCAATTCATTTCCATTCAAGAGCACAGTGAGAATGCAATTACCTTTGTAAGAGTATCTTCAGTTATGGAGTTGACTTTTAACAACAATCCTCACTGAAAAGACTTCAGAATTCTTCTGGCTTTATCTTGATACTAAATTCGAAATGCCTTAGTCCTAACAAATTATAAAATATTTTTTTTCTAACCAGAGGCCATTCCAATTGTTCTCTTTAGCTTTCCTTTCTCTTAATCTATACCTGAAATTCAGCACCTGTGTTTTCATCCAAAACAGATTTATTGGACCATTTTAAGTCATATTTTGTCTGAATTCAAACTCCACAGAGAAAAAGTTAAAAAAGACAAATGAAAATACCCATGAAGGAAAGCTCCACATACAACTTATGCTTTAATGATGAGGAAATTTCAGTGCCAAGGTCCAGTAGATTCCAAAAAATATTTTTGTAATGTATTTGCTATTGACCTTGGATTTGGCCTAATGCCTGAGGGCAGGTAGAATAAAGAGCTCTTAATGAAATTTTTGAGTCTCTTCTTCACTTACCTTCAATGGATGAAACCAGACAAAATAGAGAAACAGATGTCAGTGATAACAGATTATTTTCTCCCTATTTCATCTTTTTGCAAACATCTATTTGCAAAGCAAATATTTAATGTCATGATGAGCTAGGTTTCCCACAGGGCTGAATGTAATGAATCACTGGTCCATCAAAATGACAGCTAAAATAGTAGGTAAAAACACATAATTTTAATTTTGAATGTATTTCTAAACACTTATTATAATGTTGACAGTGGTGAACATCTTTGGTGTGTGTATATTTACACATATACACACACACATATACACATATGTGTGTATGCATATGCATATATGTATATACATATACATATATGTGTGTGTGTGTGTGTGTATTGCCCTAGAGCAGGAGATAATTGATGAATATGTCATGCATTACATTGGTACACTTGTAATATTAAGAAATAAAAATCCACTAATAAATTGGGTAGACCTTTTGCGGCAAACCAATGGAAAGATACAGATTGGGAAGGTATGGTGGATTTAATCTGTCTCAGAAGAAGTACACAAGTCCATAAGATCACAAATTCATTGGAGTATTGGGATATGTTGTAATATCATTCTTTTTTTATTTTTGGTTTCCTAAGGAGATACTCATTAAAAAAAAATACTTAATATCTACTAATTTAACAAAAGAATGGTACATCTTCCATGGTAACATTAGGATCCCAAGTTAGTTAATCTTGATGAATCAATTGATCTTAACTAAAGAAATCAATTTTAATCCAAGAACTTCTTCCTCAGTCACTATTTCTGTTGGAGAAAACAATATGTACTGTAGCTACTTATTTGACTCCTTCCTTGAGGAAGGCAGAGAAGGACAAGATGAACAGAGTGTAGAGAGATAGTTTTGAGGTCAAGAAGAACTGTGTTGAAGTCATGCTTCTAGCACATACTACCTGCATTACTCCAAGTCAAAGAAAACCTCTCAGTACTCTAGCACCTCTTTAATACTATAAGTTGCAGAGAAAGTGCTGACCTACCGTGCTAGGAGTTCCCTTACTAAGGACCTTCCTATACCAAATGAAATCATAGGTCCAATTCCTATCCTTGTCCCTTATGGAAATTCCCATAAGTCAATAGCTATGGACCAGATGATATCAGTGGCTAGTAGACATTCTCCCCTTTGTATCAGGAATTACTACAAGGAAGAAGGGAGAAAAGAGAAAGACAGAGCTCAAAGCTTTAGTGTTGTACTATTAGCTCCATTTTCCAGGGAAATTTTTCAAAATTTAGGGAACTGAAGAATAAATTTTTACCAAAAGAAACACTGACTTATTTTAAGATAGTAGTTTATTTTCAACATGACAGCTAGGTGATACAGAGGATAGAGAGCCAGGCCCAGAGTCAAGAAGACTCATTTTTCTAGGTTCAAATCTGGCCCCAGAAACTTGCTAGCTGTGTGACCCTGTGTAAATCACTTAATGATGTTTGCCTCAGTTTCCTCATCTGTAAAATGAACTAGAGAAGGAAATGGCAAACTACTACAGTATCTTTGCCAAAAAAAAACCTAAATAGAGTCTTGAAGAGTTGAATACAACTGAAAAATGACTGGACAATAACAAAATCCCTTCAGCATGATTTAACTGTGGATAATTTCACACATAACTGATTATAAGCCATAACTGATTACATGTAGAAGACTAGAATCTTTGGGAACATACCCAAAAGATTATAGAATCTAACCCAGATGGAATCTCCTGCATAAAACTTTAAAAGTCAAACATTCTTTTCTTGAATATTTTAGATGACAGAGAACTCATGAAACAACTTTTTCTGCTTGTAGACATCTCTCAAAATTTATTTAACTGAGCTAAAATAAACTTTCCTGTAACTTTGCTTTCACTGCTCAGTCTGAATCTCATATATGAAGTTTATATTCCAGATGTCTCTTTAAATATTTGAAGATAACTGTTATATTTTATTTAAATATTACTTCATCTAAATAAAATGACTAGAGTTCCTTAAAATATTTTCAGTGTAATGAAGTTCAGGATGTTCATCCTAAGGTATGTCACTACAGAAGAGGTTGGGAGATGTAACAAAGAGGGAAGAGGGAAACCAGAGACAATGTATTAGGAATATGAGTATATGTGAAATACCAGAAGTACCAAAGACAAAGACACTACATAAATCTAGCTAACAAGTAGACAAAATAAGAGATAAAGACTATAATTACAAAAATAAAATGGATAAAATATCAGAGGCACCACAGAATAATAAAGAATTCTATTATGAAGGAAATTTTAAGAAAAAAAATTAATTAGATCTCTAGATCGTGGAATAAGAACAAGAAATGGTTCACAGTGGTTCAGTGGGAAAATAAAACATAGGAAAGGAGACAGTAGGAATGAAATTAGGTCAGATATCAGAGCTTTTTATACAAAAATAATAGAAATTAAGAAAAAAATAGAAATTAAGAGACTCTATACCGGAAGTGGAGTCTTTGAAGTAATGACAGAATTTGAGGGGAAAATATAGGTGTAGGACTAAATTTATTAGAAAAGAAGCAAAAGGCAACAATTTTTAATGCATAAAAATATTTAACAATCCACCAAACATCTCTTCGGCTGTTCTACTTTTCAGACCACAAACCATAACCAGGAAGATTTAATTCTTTCATTTTGGGAACTGCTACAATTAGGTCCTGATTTGCTGATTTATTAATGTCTCAAATGGCCCAGGACATCTAATTCGACTTTAGCCATGCTTAACTTTACTATCACTCAGTAGTAACTTTATTACTCTACTAACTTTACAACTTTTCGACCTTTCCCCTATGTGCATATAACCTCTGCCTGTCCATTCTCTACCACTTTCTACTTCTGGATACAAAATCAAATCAACAGTGCCCTTACTACCGAAAAAAATAGATGTCATTCTACTCACCTATTGCACCACTGTAACTTTCCAAACCAAAGTAAAACTCCTTGTCCGCTACTCCCAAATAGATGTTTTCTCCTTGGGGCCAAGTGTTGTCTTCGCTTTTGTATTTGTATCCTCAGCACTGAGCACAATGGCTGCCATATTTAAAAGGTGTAAAGTTATTTTTTTTAATGTTCATTCAATCCTAAATGTCTAACTTTGGAAACAGGATACACAGAGATAACTTAAGGATCAGATGATCAGCAACATGACCTCCTCCAAAATGATTGCAATAAATACCTGGGTTTGTTGTTTTTGTTCAGTCAATAGGCCGTGTCTGGCTCTTTGTGACCCCATGAATCATAGCATTCCATTCCCTTCTATCTTCTACTATCTTTTAAAGTCTGTCCAAGTTCATGTCATTGTTTCAAGGATGTTATCTATGCATCTCATCCTCTATCATCCCCCTTTCCCTTTGCCTTCAATCTTTCCAAACTCCAGGGTCTTTTCAAATGATTCCTACCTTCTCATTTCATAGCCAGAATATTTAAGCTTCTGCTTCAGTATGTGACCTGAATTAATTGCTTTAAGTACAGATCTCCTTGCTGTCCAAGAGATCTCAAAAGTCATCTTTAGCACCACAATTCAAAAATGCCAAATCTGCAACATTAGCTTTCCTTATAGTCCAACCCTCACAACCATACATTGATACTGGGGGGGAAAAAAAACATAGTTTTCATTATACAAACCTTATGAGCAAGGTGATGTCTGCTTTTGAGAATACTGTTCAGATTTGCCATAGCTTTCATTCCAAGGAGCAAGCACCTTTTAATTTCATGGTTGTTGTCACCATATGCAGTGATCTTTGAGTACAAGAATATAAAATCTAACACTGCTTCAATTTCTTCTATCTGCAAAAAGGTAATAGGACTAGTTTTCAGAATCTTAGTTTTTGTTTGTTTGTTTTATATCGATTAAGCTTAAAGCCAGCTTTTTTTTTTCCTTTTTGGTGAGGCAATCAGAGTTAAGTGACTTGCCCAGAATCACACAGCTAGTAAGTGTCAAGTGTCTGAGGCCAGATTTAAACTCAGATCCTCCTGACTCCAAGGCCAGAGCTCTAACCACTGTGCAATCTAACTGCCCCAAAGCCAACTTTTACACTCCCCTCTTCCACCCACATTAAAAGGTTTCTTAATTCCTCTTCACTTTCTGCCATCAGAGTGGTATTATGTGCATATCTGAGATTGTTGATATTTCTTTCCACAGCCTTGATTCCAGTTTTGATTCAACCAGCCTGGCATTTTGTATGATGTACTCTACATATAAGTTAAACAAAAATAAGGTAAACAATATACAGCCTTGTCATAGTCCTTCTCTAATCTTAAACCAATCAGTTGCTCCATGTTCAGTTTTAATATCAGTACTAAATGAGTGACAAATGATAGATGATCTGCATTCACAAAGTAAAATGTAAATGGAATTGCAATAAAGCAAAGATTAGACATTAATTTTGAAGACTGATGCTCTTTTCTCAGAGCTAAATAAATGTAGCAGAAAATAAATGAAAAGAATATGCATATATATATATGAACAAACTTTTTGGTAATTTAGATCTCAATGATGTATGGCTTTTTTTTAATGTGAGTACTAAAAAATGTTGATATTTCTCAGAAACAAGTGGTAGCATTATAAAAAAAAATAGACCATGCACTAGGACACAGAGAAATCATAAAACATAACAAAAGCAGAAATACTCAGCACATTTTCTATAAGATCCAGATGACTGTAGAGGAGAAAGTTAGGTTGGTGACCTTGCACAGGCCTCCCTCACTCAAAACAAAGTAAATTGCAAGTCATCAACATCTCTCTGATGTCACAGTCCTCTTTGAGAATGAAGGACAAACACAAGATTATGTCAAAAAACTGGTAAATGATGTAGAGAATACAAGCAAAAGTTATAACCTTACATGGAGGTTGAATGAAGACTTCTTGAATAAAATTCAAGAAGAACGATTACAATAATGTATGCAAAAACTATTCACTACAAGTAAGTAGCTTCATTTTAAATTAGGCCAGGATGATACAATATAAGAAGGAAAATAGATTAAAAACAAAAACATCTAAAATTATATAATGATACTATTATATGCCAAAAAAATCTTTGGCCACATACACTTTGTACTAAAACCCCTATAAAGCAGAAGCACAGAATGGTTATAGTTTAATATAAAATGAATATTTTTTAAAGTTTTCACTATTTTGAATGGAGAAATAATATAAACTTTCAAGGAAATACAGGGAAAATCAAGAATGCCACCTTTGCCACATAGTTCTAGAAGTACTAGCAACTTCAATAAGATAAGACAAAGAAACTAAAGGCATAAAAATTGGTAAAGAGATGACAAAATTATTATCCCATAATAAAGATACTGGGGAAGATAGGCACACTCACAGGTTATAGAGCAATAAATTGGCCCACATATTCTGGAAATTGATTTGGAATGCTATAAAAATTAGTGACTATAGCGTCTGAATTTTTTGACCCAGACATCTCACTATTAGGAAAATACCAAGAGATTTCAAAAGCATAAATTGTCCCATGCATGTGAAAATATTCATTTCATTATGTTTTATTCTACCAAATAACTAGACCAAGAAATAATAAGGGTTTATGTACATAAATGTTCCTGAGCTTTAGACTTTGTTGTGGGCTTAAAATTTCCTCTGTCCATAACACTCACATGAATATGCTTGGTCAAATTTTGAGTCATGTTAGGTGAAAGTATTCAATATCAATTTTGACGGAGCATTATATAATTGCATCTTCATTCATATCTATATCTGCATAATCATTCAACATTTATTAAATGTCTACTATATGCAAGGTACTATACTAAATGTGGGGAATATTAAAAAAAAAGGCAAAAGACTGTCCCTTCTTTCAATGAGCTCACTCACAGTGTAATAACGGAATCAACATGCAAACACTTATGTACAAACAAGATATATGCAGGACAAAAGAGAGAAGGCACTAACGTTAAGAGAGAAAATGACATGCTTTGAGCCTGACAATCAGCAAAGTCATGGCAGCCCTACAACTGAGCCTCTGAGACTTGTCTTGGAAGGTGCTGTCCAAGGAAAGTCATTAAAGTCTGGTGGCAAGACAAAAGTCAAGATGACCGACATTGCCTCAGGATGCAGTGGATGGAATTGTCATCTTCAATGTTTGACCAAGCTCCAAGTGCTCCACAGAATCTACTTCAGCCACCTTCATGGCTGTTGGAACATGCTTGGGGTATACATCCACCTAAGTCACCTACATGTTTGAGGCCTGTTGGTTACCCTCAACCTACCTACCAAGACAGTTTGCCAGGGTGTGGCTGCTGTACATGCTACAGCTTCTTGGAGCCATAGGTTAGAGTTATGACAGATGGACCCCAAAGGTGGATGATCAGCCCTAAAAAAGGCCTTGGCAAGCCTTTATACTAAAGGTACTACTTCTCCCTGACTACCCCAATACAATGCAGGATTCATAATGAGTGTTTGCTAAAACGCTATCACAAACACAATTGTAGTTTATAAACTGACACCATTGGCAGAGTATAAATAGGTAGAGGGAATTCTGTAAAGATACTCCAAGGTAAATCAACATTTACCTTTTAAAAAGCAAAGGAAATACATCCTGCCTAAAGTAGTATTTTAGCTAGGACTTAAAAGAATCCAAAGAAACTCAGAAGAAAAGATAAAGGAGGAATTCCAGGCATGGGGGACAACCAATGAAAATGCAGATTCAAAAGATGGAATTTCTTGTTTGAACTACAGCAAGGAAGCTAGTATCACTGGATGGGCAAAGTAATATGCAATATTGGAAATGTGGTAGAGGGGCAAGCTATGAATGGTTTTAAATGACAAATTGAGGATTTTGTATTTGTTCCTTGAGGAGATAAGGAGCCATTGGAGTTTAATGGGGGTGGGAGGGTGTCATAACCAGACTTAAGCTTTAGGAAGATGACTTTGATAGCTCTGTGGAAGAAGAACTGCAGTGGGGAGATACTTTGGGCAAGGGGACTGATACTAATGAAATCATATATCCAACAGATTATTAAGTAAATTTTAATTTCCATTAAAATCTTTCTTTGATTCTTATCTGAAGGTGACCCTGGATCTGGGAAGGCAAGACAAACAAATACTATTAGGTCCTATCAAACTAGAAAGATGTTGACTAGCTTCAGTCACAGACCAGCCTAGCTAAGTTCAATAAGGACTCAATGCCAAATGCTCTTCCACCAGGCTAAAGATTATGAGCCATATTAACATATTAAAAGCTGTAGGTAGTAAAATTAGCTTATAGAAAAATTGTGTGAGACAACTAAACCAAAATATTTCAAATGTATTTATAGATAACATGACAACAAACAGACACAAAATAGAGTAGATTTGCCACCATTCCTAAAACAGTTCTCAGTATCCAATATGTTAATATGAGGTAGTAGAAATGGAACCAAAGATTAATACACACACACACACACACACACACACACACACATGCACACACACACACACATGAAATCCATGCCAGAAACCATTCTAAAGGCATTCATGGATTCATTATCAGACTGTCTCAAAGAAGGAAGGATATAGATATGGATAACTAGATAGAGACAGTAATAGAGAAAGAAAGAAAGAAAGAAAGAAAGAAAGAAAGAAAGAAAGAGAAAGAAAGAAAGAAAGAAAGAAAGAAAGAAAGAAAGAAAGAAAGAAAGAAAGAAAGAAAGAAAGAAAGAAGGAAGAAAGAAAGAAAGAAAGAAAGAAGGAAGAAAGAAAGAAAGAAGAAAGAAAGAAAAAGAAAGAAAGAAGAAAGAAAGAAAGAAAGAAAGAAAGAAAGAAAGAAAGAAAGAAAGAAAGAAAGAAAGCAGTGATAAATAGATTATATAGATATATTTCTATATCATTCTATGTATCCTATTCTATGTATCATTTCCATACATTCTATGTATCCTATTTATCCTTTCCCTTCATTACTTAGTACTATTGTCCTTGGGAATCCAACATCCATGAAACTTCTCCATTATGCAGAAAAGAAAATGAATGGGAAGGAAGAAGCAAATACACCTGTTCCTTACTGGTTTTAGTTCTTTAACAAAGTCACTAAATGAAATCTTTTTACTTAGCAGTAGGGAAATGAGAAAAAATAGAATTGTCTGCCAGGGAAGGAATTAAAAAAAAAACAGCTAAAACTAAAGAACCCTTCCCTAAGGCTAGAGTACTTAGTCCTACAAAATCATGACAGCAATTACAATTTAATAATGTTCAGGAATAAGAACATACCTCATAGGAAAGACTGACATATGAACCAATGTCTAACAAAATAAACATAACCAGGGAAACAATATACATAATGACAATGATGGAAGTAAAAAGAATAATAAAAGTTAACTGAAAATTGAGTAATTATAACAAATGAGTATTTGAAAGAATGAATGAAATTTATTTAGTAAACCCTTAATACTAAGCACTGTGATAATTCTGGAAATACAAATACAAAGGTAGGCCTTGTGTTTCTCTAAAGGCTTACATTCTGTTAAGGGGATGTGACTCATATAGTACAATTCCATTTTTTTAAATATAAATTTATTTAGTATTTTATTTTCCCCAATTACATGCAAAAACATTTTAACATTCATTTTTAAAACTTTACCTTCCTAATTTTCTCCCTTGCTTTTTCTCACACCCCTCATCAAGAAGGCAAACAATTAGATATAGGTTATACATGTTATACATGTGTAGTCAAGCAAAACATATTTTCCATATTACTTATGTTGAGAATGAAAACATAAACAAAAAAAACTCAAGAAAAAATTTTTTTAAAAATTTAAAATATGCTTCAATCTGTATTCAGACATCAATTCTTTCTCTGGGGATGGATAGTGTTTTCCTCATAAGTCCTTCAGAGTTATCTGGGATCACTTTATTGATGAGAATACTTAAGTCATTCATAGCTAATCATCTTTGTTCCTTTGTACACAACACATTTCACTTTGCATAAGCTCACGAAATTCTTTTCAAGTTTTTCAAAGAGCATCCTGCTCATAATTTCTTATAGCACAATAGTATTCCATCACAATCACATAGCACAATTTGTTCAGCCATTCCCCAGTTGATGGGCATACCCCCAAATTCCAATTATTTGCCACCAGAAAAGAGCTACTATAAATAGTTTTGTGTATATAAGTCCTTTTCCTTTTTGTTTTATTTTTTTTGGGGGGGGATACAGACCTAAATGGTATACATGGTTTTATAGCCCTTTGGGCATAGTTTCAGTTGCTCTAAAGAATGATTGAATAAGTTCATAACTCCACCAATAGTGCATTAATGTCTCATTTTTTACACATCCCCTCTGACAGCGGTCATTTTCCTTTTCTTTCCTATTAGTCTATCTCATAGATATGAAGTTGTATCTCAGAATTGTATTAATTTGCATTTCTTCAATCAATAGTGATTTTGAGCATTTTTTTCACATAGCTGTAGATAACTTTGATTACTTCATCTGAAAACTGTTCATATCTTTTGATCATTTATCAACTGCATAATGGTCCTTATTTTTATAAATTTGACTCAGTTCTCTACGTATTTGAGAAACGATGTCTTTATCAGAGAAATGTGCTTGTATTTTTTTTCAGTTACTACTGCTAACTGTATTTCCCCCTTTCCCTTTTCCCCCTCCCCTTTATTCTATTCTCTCTCACCTTTCACCTTGTCTCTCCTCAAAAGTGCTTTGTTTCTTACTACTGCCTCCGCCAATCCACTCTCCTTTGTATCACCCCCCACCCCTTCTCTTATCCACTTCCCCTCCTACTTTCCTATGAGGTAAGATAGATTTCTATACTGAATTGAGTGTGTTTATTATTCCCTCCTTGAGCCAATTCTGATGAGAGTAAGGTTCACTCATTTCCCCTACCCACTTCCCTTATCTTCCTCTCCAGCATAAGTTTTTCTTTCCTCTTTAATATGAGATAACACATCCCATTCTACTTCTCCCCTTCACTTTCTCCCAGTGCATTCCTCCTTTTTACCCTTTAATTTTATTTTTTAGATGTCATCCCTTCATATTTAACTCACACTTTTGCCCTCTGTCTATATATACTCCTTTTCACTTCCCTAATAATGAGAAAGTTCTTATAAGTTATAAGTATCATCTTCCTATGAAATAATGTAAATAGCTTAAACTTATTAAGTCCCTAATGATTGCCCTTTCCTGTTTATCATTTTTATGCTTCTCTTGAGATTTGTATTTGAAAATTGAATTTTCTCTTCAGCTCTGGTCTTTTCATCAAGAATGCTTGAAAATCCTCTATTTCATTGAATATCCTTTTTGTCACCTGAAATATTATAGTCAGGGGCAGCTAGGTGGTACAGTGGATAGAGCATTGGCACTGAGTCAGGAGGACCTGAGTTCAAATCCAGCTTCCAACACATAACACTCACTAGCTGTGTGACTGTGGGCAAGTCACTTAACCCCAATTGCCTCACCCAAAAAGAAAAAAAAATAAAGATTATAGTCAGTTTTTCTCAGTAGGTAATTCTTGGTTGTAATCCTAGATCCCTTGCCCTCTACAATATCATATTCCAAGACCTCTGAAACTTTAATGTAAAATCTGCTATGTTCTCCAAACTTTGGCTCCATGATATTTGAATTGTTTCTTTCTGTCTGATTGTATTATTTTATCCTTGACCTGGGAGCTATAGAATTTGGCTATAATATTCCTTGGAGTTTTCATTTTGGGATCTCCATTTTAACCTCTGGTTTTGGAACATTAGGGCAGTTTTTCTTGATAATTTCTTGAAAGAGGAAGTATAGATTCTTTTTTTGATCACCACTTTCTGGGAGTCCAGTAATTCTTACATTATCTCTGCTGGATCTGTTTTATAGGTCAGTTTTTTTTCAATGGGATATTTCACATTGTCTTCTATTTTTTCATTATTTTGATTTTGTTTCATTGTTTTATAATTTCTGATGCAGTCATTAGTTTCCATTTGCTCCATTCTAATTTTTAAGAAATTATTTTCTTCTATGAGCTTTTGTACCTCCTTTTTGATTTGACTAATTCTACTTTTTAAAGAGTATTTTTATTTCTTCAGTGATTTTTTTTGTGTCTTTTTTCCATTTGTCCAGTTCTGCTTTTCAGAGCATTCTTCTTCTCATTGGCTTTTAGTGCCTCTTTTACCATTTGGACTAGTCTGTTTTTTAAGGTGTTATTATCTTCAGTATTTTTTGTGTCTCCTTTACCAAGCTATTGACTTTTTTCATGATTTTCTCCCATCACATTTATCTTCCCAATTTTTCCTCTTTCTGTCTTCCTTAATTTTCAAAATCCTTTTGAGCTAATCCATGGCCTGAGAACAATGCATCGGATTGGAGGCATTGGATGCTGAAACTTTGACTTTCCTATCTTCTGAGTGTTTGTTTTGATTTTGCTTGTCACCATAGTAACTTTGTACGGTCAGAATGTTTTTCTGTTGTTTGCTCATTTTTCCAGTCTATTTCTTGACTTTTAACTCTTTGTTAAAGTGGGGCTCTGCTTCCAGGTTAAAGGGTGCACTTTCCCAAGCTTCAGGGGTTTTGTGAAGCTATTTTTCAGAGATATTTCTAGAGACCTATAAGTTTTTAGTTATTCCAAGATGGTATGACCTAAAGAGACATGTCTTTACCACTCTCCTGGCCTTTGCCTATATCTTTGAGTGACCACAAGCACTCTTTTCTGCCCTGGAACTGTGAGCTGGGTCCCTGCTCCACTGTGAGCACAACCTCTGGTGTGCTACTGCTCGTGCCACCCAGTACTGTGACTTAGTTCTGATTATGGGCAAAGCAACATAGTCCTGCCCCCAGAGACATCAATGATACCATGTAATCTTCTGATCAGTTTTTTGATCCCTTTTCCATTTGTGGGCTGAGAGATCCAGAAGCAGCCATGGCTGCTGCTTATTCAGTGGCTCCCAAGGCCTGCTCCAGGTTTGCTGAAGCCCAGTCTATACCAGTGGGGCATGCACTATACTGTGTTCCACTCTCACCCAGGTGTGAAAGACCTATCCTGCCAACTTTCTTAGTTGTTTTGGCTGGAAAATTACTTTACCCTGTCCTTTTGTGTGTTCTACCATTCCAGGAATTGTTTTATGGAACTATTTAAAGGTGTTTAGAGGGATTTTGGAGAAAGCTTAGGTGATTCATAACTTTTCTCTGCCACCTTGACTCAGCCCTCTAGGATTCTGTTTCAAGAGGAGCTACAAGGCCAAGCAATCCAGTAGATGTAGCAGGACTATAATGCTAAATCAAGACAGTGTGGAGGACAATAGAAGGAAGAATGACAAGGCCCTGGAGAAGATAATGACCTTGATTGTATAGGAAAAAAATAAGAAAATATGTCCCCTCTTCTTCATAGCAGAGATGGGAGACTGTAGATATTATACACACACACACACACACACACATGTGTGTATGTATGTATGTATGTATATGTATGTGTATATATGTATATGTGCATGTATATATCTATATTATATATATATGTATATATGTGTGTGTATATATGTGTATGTATGTATATATATATATATATATATATATATACATATTCTGTTGACAAACATGTCTTCCCAATGCCCTGTGGGATCATTTTAGATTTCTCTGTCCCTAACATTCACAGACAATGTTCAAACCAATTTCAGGCTACATTGGATGAAAATGTCAGTATCAATAGCTGTGAACTATCACATTAAATATAATTTCCCTTCATCATTTGAATGGCATCATTCAAATATGGCATCTTTGGCCATCAGACATGAGCACATTACAATGGAATAAATAGTGGCTCCAGAATCAGAATCCCAAGATTTTTTTTGTTTATATCTGTGAATTTTTTTTTTTTACATTTTAAAACCTTGCTTATCTTCACATGGACATAATGTCTCTCCTCCTGCTCGCTATCAACCATAGCAATAAATGAAAGCAAAAACATCATAAATAGACATAATACAGCAAAACAAATCCCCACCTTGATCAGGTTAGAAAATGTTTCTCTCTTTTTCTACATTTGATGTTCATCACAAATTTCACCATCAATCTTCTATACTCACTGTTTCTCATTGCAATGTTTTACCAATGAGGAAACTGAGGCTGAGGCAGGTGAAGTGGCTTACATAAGGGCATACAGTCAGTATGTATCAGAATCAGGACTTGAGCTGTTTTTTCCTGGCTTGGAGACCAGTTGTCTTTCCAGTAAGTTGTGATCCCTCTAAGATGTCTTCCCAACTTGGTACAAATCACTTAATCCCCTTGTGCCTCCACTTCTTCATCTGTAAATAAAGGATTGGGCTAGAGGTCTTTGGTGGTCACCTTTAACTCTAGTTCTCTGATCTCATAAGTCTCCTGTGAAGCCACCTCTTTTTTTAAAATTTCTGAACATTATTTGTCTTTAATTGCCCTTGTGAGTTTATGGGACTAAACCCTCCAGCAATTGGTAAAGTGTTTTTTGGGTTCTTTAAATCCTTCTTCTTTACTAGATAATTATGTTCTTTTTCATGTTTCCCTGGTGTAAAGACCAGCATTTTCATTTGGTGAATTAGTTAAACAACAAAAACCAACCAAGAAGAAAATGTATGTTTGCTACTGTCCTCTCCTTCATTGCTTTTTCCTGCACCTTGGAGAAATTTTAATGGGTTTTAGAAGGGAGAAAGTTGGAAAGATACCAGTGAAGTTTAGGAACACAATCAAGTGAACAAGTAGTGATTGTGTCTTCAAACTGAGTTTATGGTTGGATCTTAATGTGATTTTCTTTCATACTCATTAAAGTGTCCTTTATATTTAGTGTACTTTCAAACTTATGCAGAAGTGACAGAAATATTGGCAACAGTGGTACATTTCCCCTTATTAAGCATCATGTATGCATTCATTCAACAACCTTCCATCATTACATAGATCTACATTGCCTCCAAATTTGCCATTTCTTCTTTTAAATCCTACTCAAATTTTCCTTTCCCTCAGATAGTATTTATAAAGCACTTGGTTCAGAACCTGTCATAGAGTAAGTGCATAATCTATGCTCCTTCCCTTGCCTTTCTCTTCCCTTCCTTTCCCTTTCCCATTCTTATAGTCACCACAATAGTCTCATCCCATATCGTCTCATGTCTGCACCAGACTTCTGGAAAGTCATCCTGTGTTTAGCCTCTCCCCTGAATGCAGCCCCTGTTGTTCTAAAGCATTTACTGAGAATTCCCTTTTACCTTTCATATCCAATTAGAAGTCCCGTGTCTAACTCCTGTGTCCTTCCCCACTGTTCCCCAACATGCATCCTCTCTTTCAGTCAAACAAGTCATCTCACAGCCCCAGTGAATACACCATGTTGGTAAATAACTGGTATAGTATGGTATAATGAGATAGAATACAGGAAGACCTGGCTGTGGATCTCACCTCAGACCCTCATTAATGGGTGACCAGGAACAAATCATATACCTTCTCTCTCCTGAAATGTATTTTCCTTTAAAATAGGGACAATAGCTCTGGTGCCGCTGCTTGTGCCGCTGCCGCCGCCTCTCGGGCTAGCTCCTGGCACTGCCAGGTGCGTTAGGCCCCGGCAGCCTCCCCGCAGCCCCAGCGCCAGCCCTCGGCTAGGCTCTGCCCTGCTCTGCCCGTCCCGGCCCCCCGCAATGGCGACGCGCTCGTGCCGGGAGAAGGCTCAGAAGCTGAATGAGCAGCACCAGCTGATCCTGTCCAAGCTGCTTCGGGAGGAGGACAACAAGTATTGCGCCGACTGCGAGGCCAAAGTGTTGCTTTTCTAAGTGAAACTATTTCTTATGAAAGGTCTGGAGAGGTTATGACAATCGAAAAGAAGATTCAAAGGGGTTCAATATAAATTCATGCAGATTTCTAGTCTAAAACAGTCCACGATGGGCTTCCTGGAATATTGGCGTATTTATTTGCATTCGATGTGCTGGAATTCACAGAAATCTTGGTGTTCATATACCCAGGGTCAAGTCAGTCAACCTTGATCAGTGGACACCAGAACAAATACAGTGCATGCAAGATATGGGAAATACAAAGGCAAGAATGCTCTACGAAGCTAACCTTCCAGAGAACTTTTCGAAGGCCCCAAACGGACCCAGCAATGGAATTTTTCATCAGAGATAAATATGGAAAAAAGAAATACTATGACAAAAATGCACTGACTGTTACCAATAAAGAAAATGACCAAAAAAAAGGAAGAGAAAAAGAAGGAGAAGGAGCCAGAAAAGCCTTCAAAACCCATTTCAGCTGAAAAGCCTCAGAAGAAAGAAGACCCGAATCAGGAATTTAAAAGAAGCACCAGCCCTAAAAAGGCAGCAGAACCCACTATTGATCTTTTAGGACTTGATGGCCCTCCTGAAGTGCCTGTGACAAATGGTAGTACTACTACCATCACCACTACCCTGAATGATGACCTGGATATCTTTGGCCCAATGATCTCTAATCCTTTACCAGCAACAGTCATACCCCCAGCCCAGAGCACCCCCCCCCCCCCCGTACCAGTAGCTGCCACTTTAACTACCGGATCTGTGGATCTGGATCTGTTCACTGAGCCAACTACAAAAACAGAAGAATCAGCAAAGAAGCAATTGTCCAAAGACTCCATCCTATCCCTATATGGGACGGGGACCATTCAGCAACCAAGTGCTCCAGGTATGTTTATGGGCACTTCAGCTATGCCGTTTACCTCACAAGCACCAACCCAGTTTCAAGGCTTTCCATCCATGGGAGTACCTGTGCCTGCAGCCACGGGAATCATGGGAAATATGATGGGACAATCGGTACCCGTTATGGGACAAAATGCAAGCATGATGGTTGGCATGGCAGTGCCCAATGGGTTTGTGGGAAATGCACAAACTGGTGTGATGCCACTTCCTCAAAATGTTGTCGGGTCTCAAGGAGAAATGGTAGGACAGATGGGAGCAGCACAGAATAAGTTTGCTATCCAGCAAACTCAGCAGCCCCAGTGGAATCTCTCTCAGATGAATCAGCAAACGGCTGGAACGAACATCACCAGTGCTAGCAGTGCTGTGGGTTTTGGCCAACCCCCCAATACAGCAGCAGGATGGTCTAGAAGCTCATCGGGTCAGACTCTCAGCACACAGCTGTGGAAATGAAAACTGCAGTAGGAGTTTCATCCAGAATTATCACCACCTGACATTCCTTGATAAATGCATCTAGTTCCCCTGTTTATTCATGTACAGATTCTTTCCCCCCCCCCCCAGGTTGTTCATATTAAGAATTAACTGACTGACCATATTGGTCTCTATTGATTAAATTTGATGTAGTAAAAAGCAGGTTGAGAATCCATATTGAGGTCACTGGCAGCTTTTTTCATACTACACACGATTTCATAAACCACATTCTTGGAGAAGCTGCTTAGTCAATTCCAATAGTCAGTTTTATTCTCAATAAGATTATAGGTCTACTGTTTGCATATAAGGGAAGTAGTTACCATGTTAGTAATACCTCTAACAGTGTAAACCCTGCCCCCAAATTAGTCAGTAATCCTGTAGAAAGGTACTATATGAACAGATGTTTAACCATATAAATAGAACGTAAATGTATCACTGAGCACTGTTTTCTAGTGTATCAAAATTCTTTTATTTCATCATTCATTTCACTGTGATGTTGTTATGGTGTGCTTAACAGGGAACATGGTTAGTGAAAGGAAGATAAACCTGGATGTCACCACAAAATTTAATCTGCTCAAAGAATAAAGAAATCCCGAGTATTTCCTCTGAGTCTCCTATAATTGGGATCACTTCTTGTGTACATAGTGCTAAGCTGCAGAGCACTCCTTGCACTAGATGCGTACAGGGTATCTACCAAATAGTACTTTTAATCCTTGAAGGTATATCCAGGTTTATGACAGTAATTGTATTTACATTTTATGGTGCCTAGTATTGACAAAATGTTATTTCCCTATATTAAACAGATGAATCCATCAAAAAAAATAAAATAAAATAAATTTAAAAATAGGGACAATAATACCTGTAATACTTACCTCATGCTGTTGTTGTGAGGATGAAATGAAATTAGTATAAAGCCCTTTGAAAACGTTAAAACATTATGTGAATGTGCACTACACTAATGTAACTGCCCCATTGCTCTTGCCTAGGCCCAGACCCAAGGCATGCTACTTCCTCTTTGCCTATATAAAGCCCAACCATCCTCAAAAACTTTACATTAATCTTCACTTTCCTAGGAAGCTGCCTTTTATTCCATCTCAACAACATGTACTGAACTTCTGCACTTATGGTGAACAACATACAGTTCAGTGAACAGAGGCATATAGATGGCACAGTGGATAGAGGACTTGGCCCAGAGTCAGGAGACCTGAGTTCAAAACCTGTTTTAGACACTTATTAACTGTGCAACCCTGGGCAAGTCACTTACTTAGATCTTTCATCTGCAAAAATAGGCATAACAAGTAGTACTACCTCCCAGGTTGTTATGAAGATTAAATGAACTAATATTTGTGAAGTATTTTGTGAACCTTAACTACTGTGTAAATGTTAGGTGGTAATGTGGTGGTAGGTAGTAATGGTAGTAGTAATAGTAGTGGTAGCAGAAGCAGAAGAAGAAACAGTAACAGTAGTAGTAGCAACAGCAGCAGCACCAGCAGTAACAGTAGTAGCAACAGCATTAGTCGTAGTAGTCGTAGTAGTCGTAGTAGTCGTAGTAGTCGTAGTAGTAGTAGTAGCAGTTTATGGAGAGCTCACACAGGGCAAGCTGTAATCTGGTGGTCAGAAGAAGCAATGCAAGGACACTCTCAAGGTTTCTCTTAAGAATTTTGGATTTGATCGTGTGATATGGGAGACACTGGCACAGGACCACCCAGCATGGCGTGCCCTCATCAGAGAGGGTGCTGTGCTCTGTGAGCAAAGCAGATTTGAAGTATCTCAAAAGAAACACAAGATACACAGATTTAGAGAATCTACCCCAAATGTTCACATGCACTACTTGCACTTGACCTGTGGTAGGGAATTCCGGGCTAGTATTGGTCTGATCAGCCACAGTTGGATGCATTATAACTTGATTCTAACTTGGTGATGTTATTTTGGTCCTCTTTGAGAATGAAGGACAGCCACCAACCAAGTAGCAGTAGTAGTAGTAATAGTAGTAGTAGTAGTAGTAGTAGTATAGTAGTAGTAGTAGTAGTAGTAGTAGTAGTAGTAGCAGTAGCAGTAGCAGTAGTAATAAGTAATTTGTTGTTGTCTTTTGGGGCTTAATCCATTTATTATTTAATATACATAAGTTCAGTCTTACTAACTAGAAGGTTACCTTCTTAGAGTCAGAGAGTTTTATGATGTTTGTATGAGTGTTAGAGCACTCAGTACAGTGACAAATTGTATCATCTCCAATAAATATCTCTCAGTTCATTCATTTCTGACTATCTCTGAAAGGGTTTAGCTGGCCACAAAACACTGGGATTCCTAGTTCTTCCCATTTTGTGAAGAGAAGAAATTAATGGGGAGTTTAGCCCTCAGAATGCATGCAGGAGGTTTTCACTACTAAGGTAAGAATTTGGGTGATGCACAAAGAAAACCAAACATGGAGGAGGGAGAGATGGTGGTTGTTTGACGTCAGCAAGCAAGACTTGGCCACATCTGCAATTTCCTTCTTCAAGATCATGGGAGCCATGGGGCTCCTAAATGGACAAGTTGAGAGATGTGTATGGCTGTTTTAATGACACTAGTCACAGGAACTGCTGAGATGAACCAGCTGAGTGAGGAACGGACACTTCTTACCCTGCTTCTGCCTTACATTTGTTTAGTTGTGTGTACATACTTATCCTGTTATAGGCCACATTTGCCATATTTAATTTTATTTACCATAAATATTTTTGACTGTTGTTATGATACCTGGTGTCACTGTTTTGGGACTGAAGGTGAAATGGTAACCATACAGGAGAGGATAATCTTTCTTAATATAAGGCCAGGAGTTCATGCCTCAGTCCATTATTAGAGAGTTACACTTTCTAACTGGGAGCATAAGCATAAGCCATTTCATAAACTGACTTCCAAGTATAGAATTACTATGAACACAAGCCACGTTTTATATATCTGCCCCATAGACATGAGCCTAAGAGTATCTAAAAGTTACACATTTATTCATGCATCCATTCCCTCATTCATTTCTGTATTCATTCAACAAATACTTTGCAGGCTAAGCTTATTTCAAGCTTATTTATTTGCAAATGTTTATTTCTTAGTGATTGTGTATGTTCATTTTTAAATTAACTGAAAGCAAATCATCCAATCTTTCTGTCTGTTCATACATTTTTGCACTTATTCAAAATTTTGCCTATCTCCATTTTGTACCAAGCAGCTCTGTCAAGCCTTAGGAAACAGCTCCCCCAAAGCATCACAAGACTCAGACACCATTTGCAGACAAAAGTAGCACTTTTTAATGGCACCTTTGACATCTTTTCAAAATGCCAATGATTTTGAAACATATACTTTTTGGCTTTGGAATTCGCAGCTATACAATCTCTCATACAAATAAGGAAAAACACTTGCCTAGGTAAAACACATGAGAAAAGAACTTTGGCAAGGTGTGAACACACTGTCTACAGAACATTTGACAGTTTTGAAATGCTGAAAACAGCTGTGCATAACTGTTAACTTGGCATTCACACCTATGATTCAGTAGGTAAGTACAGCAAGTATCCACCTGTGACCACAGGAGCATGAAAGCAAATTGAAACAAGAATACCACCTCCCTACTCCCCTCAATTCAATTTCCAACTCAAGCAAAAAAAAAAAAGATCAAGAAGGGCATAATATAATCAGTTAGGTATAGAAATCTAACTTGTCCTACAGGCAGTAGGAGGGAAAAGGGTAAAGAAAAGGGAATGGGGAAAGAAAAGGGGAGGGGGGAAGAAGGGAGGGAAGCAGCAGTAAGACTAAAGGGGAAGAAAAGGGAAAGGGATAAAAAAAGGGGGAAGGGACTGAAGGAGGCAGTGGTCAAAAGCAAAACACTAGTGAAGGGGAGAAAGGAAAAAGGAGAAAGAAAAGCATAAATGGGGGGGGAAAGAATGGAGAAAAAGACACAGATAAGGGACAGCTAGGTGGCGCAGTGGATAGAGCACCAGCCCTGAAGTCAGGAGTACCTGAGTTCAAATCCAGCCTCAGACCAAATACTTGACATCTACTAGTTGTGTGACGCTGGGCAAGTTACTTAACCCCAATTGCCTAAAAAAAAAAAAAGACACAGATAGTAATCATAACTGTGAATGTGAATGGGATGAACTCTCCCATAAAATGGAAATGGATTGCAGAATGGATTAAAAACCATAATCCTACAACATGTTGTTTACAGGAAACACATTTGAAAAAGAGTGACACATACAGGGTAAAGGTAAAAGGCTGGAGAATATATTATGCATCAGCTGAAGTGAAAAAAGCAGGGGTAGCAATCCTGATCTCAGACAAAGCAAAAGCAAAAATAGATCTAATCAAAAGAGATAAGGAAGGAAACTACATCCTGCTAAAATGAAGTAATATCATTACTAAACATATATGCACCAAATGGTAGAGCATCCAAATTCTTGGAAGAGAAGTTCAGGGAGTTACAGGAAGAAATAGACGACAAAACTACACTAGTGGGGGACCTGAACCTCCCCCTCTCGGCACTAGGTAAGTCTAACCACAAAATAAACAAGAAAGAAGTTAAGGAGGTGAATAGAACATTAGAAAAGTTAGGTATGATAGACCTCTGGAGAAAACTGAATGGGGATAGAAAGGAATATACATTTTTCTCATCAGTACATGGCACATACACAAAAATTGACCATGTACTAGGGCATAAAAACCTCACAATCCAATGCAGAAAGGCAGAAATATTAAATGCATCCTTTTCAGATCATGACGCAATAAAAATTATATGTAATAAAGGGCCATGGAAAGATAGACTAAAAATAATTGGAAACTAAATAATCTAATCCTAAAAAATGATTGGGTCAAACAACAAATCATAGAAACAATCAATAATTTCATTCAAGAGAATGACAATAATGAGACAACATACCAAAACCTATGGGATGCAGCGAAAGCAGTTCTTAGGGGAAGTTTTATATCTCTAAATGCTTACATAAATAAAATAGAAAAAGAGGAGATTAATGAATTGGGCATACAACTAAAAAAACTAGAAAAAAACAAATTAAAAATCCTCAACTAAACACCAAATTAGAAATATTGAAAACCAAAGGAAAAATTAATAAAATTGAAATTAAGAAAACTATTGAACTAATAAATAAAACTAAGAGCTGGTTTTATGAAAAAACAAAAAATAGATAAGCCTTTGGTTAATTTAATTAAAAAAAAGAAAGAAGAAAACCAAATTACTAGTATCAAGAATGAAAAGGGCAAAGCTACCACCAAGGAAGAGGAAATTAAAACAATAATTAGGAATTATTTTGCCCAACTATATGCCAACAAATTTGACAATCTTAGTGAAATGGATACATATTTACAAAAATATAAATTGCCCAGATTAACCAAAGGGAAGTAAAATACTTAAATAACCCCATCTCAGAAAAAGAAATTGAACAAGCCATTGATGAACTCCCTAGGAAAAAATCTCCAGGGCCAGATGGATTTACATGCTAATTCTATCAAACATTTAAAGAACAATTAATTCCAATACTATATAGACTATTTGGGAAAATAGGTGAAGAAGGAGTCTTACCAAATTCTTTTTATGATACAAATATGGTGTTGATACCTAAACCAGGAAGAGTCAAAATAGAGAAAGAAAATTATAGACCAATTTCTCTAATGAATATAGATGCAAAAATTTTAAACAAAATACTAGCAAGTAGATTGCAGCAATTTATCACAAGAATAATACACTATGACCAGGTAGGATTTATACCAGGAATGCAGGGTTGGTTCAATATTAGGAAAACTATCAGCATCATTGAGCATATCAACAACAAAACCAATAGAAACCACATGATCATCTCAATAGATGCAGAAAAAGCTTTTGATAAAATACAACACCCATTCCTATTAAAAACACTAGAAAGCATAGGTATAAATGGAGTCTTCCTTAAAATAATAAATAGCATATATCTAAAACCTTCAGCAAGCATTATATGTAATGAGGACAGGCTAGAAGCATTTCCAACGTGCCCATTTTCACATCCAATAAACCTATGTTTACCTTTTTCATGTCCTTCAGTCCCCAAATTGAGTCCTATTCTCCCAGATCACCTGACTTACTTTGGCTTCTTTTGCCTCAATATAGGGCTTTGACCCCATGGTCCACCACTTTAATGTTTCTCTAGCTAATGACCTAGAATGCCTTGCCCCACTGACCTTCTGCCATTCTTGAACTGCAAATCCTTATCCCTGGGTGACCAACACCATTACATCTGTATTCTTATTTTGGAAATGCTGAAAGTAAGTTCGGAGAAAGTAATGAAAAACAGCATATTTCACTGACTACAGATTTATCCTTTTATTCTCCCTCTAACAATCTTTCATCTAATTTTTCACTTACTATTCCTTCTCCCTTCTCACTAATGATCTACCCACCCTTGGCACTTACAAAAGATGACCAATTTTAGGTTTGCAAAGTGTTTTGTATACATTATTTCATTTGATCCTGATAAAATCCTGAGAGGTGAGTCCTATTATTGTATTCATTTCATAGGTAAGGAAACTGTCCTTAAAAGATATTAAGCACTTTGCCCAGATTCACACAGTTAATAGATATCTGAAGCCGAATGTAGGTCCGATACTGTTCACTACACCCAATATCCTCAAGGATAACAGAAGGCATTTCTGTAATGCCTTAAAGTTTGTATTATGGTACAATAGATTGAGAGGTGGCCTTGGAGCCAGGACTGCTATTCCAGTCCTGACTCTAACCTCTTCTTGTTTTCATGACCCTATGCAAAATATTTACCCACTCAATGCAAGTCCCTAAGACTCTAAACTGTAGGTGCAAACCTGAATTGGCAGTTTACAAGAAGTGTTTCCTCTAACTCTCCTTCTTTTCTGCTTAACCCCTTCAAATCCAGCTAAACACCACATCATTCTACTGCAACTGGTCTCCTGAAAGCTACCAATGATCTCTTAGTTGCCATATACAATGGCCTTTTCTTAATCCTCATTTTTTTTTGACTTCCTGTAGGCTTTGACACTGTTGATCACCCTTTCTTCCTTTATGTTGTCTTCCATCTAGGTTTTCAGGACACCACCAATTTCTGGTTCTCCTCCCACCTAGCCCACCTTTCCAATTTCCTTTGCTAGGTCCTCATCCATATCACATCCTCTAATAACTATAGGTATCTCATATAAGTTCCATCCTGGGTTCTCTTCTTTACTCCCTCTTTACTATTTTATTTGGTGATTTCATTAGCTCGAGTTAATTTAATTAAACATCTCCTTGCTGATGATTCTCAAAATGCCAAATTCTGCCCTAACCACCCCACTAAACTCAAGTCTGGCATTATCCAATTGATTTTCAGACATCTTGAACTGGATTCCAGTAGGCATCTTAAACTTTACATGTCCAAAAGCAAACTCATTATCTTTCTCCCTGAACCTTCCCCCTCACCACCATCTTCCCTAATACTATAGAGGGTAAAACCATCCTCCCAATGCTTCGAGCTTGAAACCTAGGTGACATCCTTGACTCCTCACTGTCTCTCACTCCCCATATCCAATCTGATGCCAAAACTTTTCGACTTCACCTTTACAATTCTTTTTCTCCTCTAACACTGCCACCACTGTAGTACAGATCTTCATCACATCATGCCTGGCCTATTGTAATAGCCTGTTGAAGGAGTTACTTGCCTCAAGTTTCTTCCCAGTTCAATCCATCCTCCATTCAGTAGGCAAAGTTATTTTCCTAAAGTATATGTCCAACTGTGTCATACCTCTACTCAATAAATTCCAATAGTTCTTCATTGCTTCTGAAATCAAATACAAAATCTTGTTTGGCATTCAAAACCTTTCCTAACTTAGACCCCGCCTACCTTTCCAGTATTCTTATACTTTTCTCCCCACCACGTTCTTCTCAACCCAGTGACATTGGACTCCTGGCTGTTACATGAACAAGATACTCCATCTCTTGGATCTGGGCATTTTCTCTACCTGGCCTCCATGCCTAGAGCTGTTTCCCACATCTCCTGTGGCCTTTGCTGGTATCCCAGTGCTTAGCATGGTACCTGGCACTTAGAAGGTGGTTAATTAATGTTTGTTACCTGGTTGCCTGCCTTAGCTCATACAACTCCCCTCCAACCACACTATAAGCTTTAGCCAAAGTGTACTATTATTGGGGCAGCTAGGTGGTACAGTGGATAGAGCACCAGCCCTGGAGTCAGGAGGACCTGAGTTCAAATGCAGCCTCGGACACATAACACTTACTAGCTGTGTGACGCCGGGCAAGTCATTTAACCCCATTGTGTAGGAAAAAAAAGCAAAAAGAAAAACAAGAAAAAAAAGTATGCTATTCTTTCCACATCTAAAGACACACTCACTTTGCCGCATGCATTCCATTATTCAGAATGCCCCCTCTCCCTGGAATGTCCCTCCTCTTCCTTTTTTAACTTATTGAATATTAATCTATCCTTGTAATCACAACTCAAATGTGACTTCCCTCAAGAAATCTTACCTTGTTACTCATAGTCAGTAAGGGCTTTTTTCCTTTAAATATAATATGGTACTCTTTTTTTATAGCTCTCTAACGTACATGGTATATTATGTCATGTATTATAGCTATGTGTGTATATTATCTTCCTAGAATATGAGGTCATTAAAGCCAGTTAAATTTTTCATCCCCATCTGCAAATACCTTAATACTTTCACAAAGAGAAACTTGATAATAAATTTTGTTGCATGACATGTAATATTTGTTGTATTTTATCTAATCAAGAAATAGGATGAAAAAATATACTTAACCAGCTCCCCTAGCTCTGTATTTTAATCTTTTGTGTTTTATAAATTATCCTAGACTCACAGTTTTATAGTGTTCTACATTCAACCAAAAATAGATCTTTTTTTTAAAATCAGATTTTTTTAAAAAGAGAGAAAAATCCTATGTAATTGATACTGACATTTAAAAATAACCTATGGGATAACTAGGTTAAAAGAAAGGGTGGGAGAACAATTAATAAAGATAGAAAAAGAAAAGGAAAATAAAACAATGGGGAAATTAAGTAAGACTGATTTTAGAGTCCTGAAAGGAACCTAATTATATTTGTGCTGCAACTATAATGAAACTCACCGCAATACTTACATTAGCTATGACATACCTTGTAAACTTTTATATTACTTTCCATACATTATTTTTTTATATATAGCACCTACCTATCAATTGTGCATTTAGTTGAACTAGTAAGGAGGGGAGAAGTGACAGATGCAATGATTGACTACATGTTTAGTTATCATGTGAGCAATACTAATAAGTTATGGAAATCATGTTGCACGATTTAATCATTGTATGAACAATAAATTCATGAATTATGAATAAGGATGGATCGTTTTACCTGAATCTTTTTCATAAAATGTATTTCCCACTTACATGGAAGAAGATCAAATCCGGGGGGGGGGGGGCTTTCTTTGTATCCACAGTTTGTAGCACAGAGCACAGAGCCTGGCACATTGTAAGTAGAATAAAAGTGGTATATAGCAGATTTGCAGCTTCATGTGCAATCATCTTTTTATTGTATTATGTTATGGAAATGCTTGTTTTATTCAATAAATTAAAAACAAAATTTAATAATAAAAAAATTAAAGTCTTCAGAAAAATGCTAATTGACTGACTTGTTAATACCAAAATTTTCCACTTTGATTGCACAGATTTGAGTCAAAGAATACTATAACCTCCAAAGAACTGAAAAAGAAAAACAACAAAGGACAATGGAGGTACACACAGTTAGTATGAGCACATTATACCAAAACCATTGGCGAATTAAGTTGCAGAAGCCAAGTAATGACTTTCATTGAAAAAAAGATATGAGCAAAAAAAAAAAATTACCTTGTCCTATGGCAAAAGTGATAGGGTTCTGATAATCAATCTGTTCTCTACTAGTATACTTATGGCTTCTAAAGAACATAAGAAAGATTCCCAGTGTGTCAGTTGGATGCCTGTGATGAACCTAGGGGAGTGAAAAAACAAGAATATACACAGAAAGGCTTCAATGGATTCAATGGATCTCAAGCCATTGAGATCACATATCCATGGGACTATTTAAGAGGATCTTGCTGATCCTGAAATCATTTCCTATTTGCCTTATTTCAAGTCAGTAAGCCTTTAGTTAAGTGCTTACCTTTTGCTAGGCACTGTGCTAGATGCTAGGGATTCAGAGATATCAATGAAATTGTCCCTGCCTTTAAGGAATTTATATTCTACTAGAAGAGACAGCATGTATACTAATAAGTGCAAAATATATAGAAAGTAGATTCAGTGGGAAAGTCTTAAAGTTTGAAGAAATCATCAAATTTTTTTTTATATAGTAGGTAGCTCTTGAGCTGAGCTTTTAAAGGAGCTGAGGGTACCACAAAGTGGAGATGACAAAGGGAACACTCCAAACAGAAGGAGGATAGCCTGTGCAAAGACAGAGAAACAGAAAATGGAATATTGTATCCTGGAAAAAGAAGTTAAGCTTATTTGGCTGGGATGTAGAACACATAATAAGGAACGTGAAGGACAGGACAGAGGGAGGTTATGAAGGGCTTTAAATGCCAAACAGGAGTTTCCATTTTGTAACAGATGCAATAAAGAGCCAATAAAGCTTTTTAAGTAGTGATGTGACTGTTTATGAGATTTTCCCTGATCAAAGAGGGAAGAGAACAAGCATTTATTAACAGCCATGCACTATATCACACACTTTATAAATATTTCATTATTCATGCTTGAAGCAACCCAAACATTAGTGCTGTTATTATTTTGATTTTACAATTGAGGAAATTGAGGTAAATATACTTTAAGTGACTTGCCCAAGGCCATCTAGCTGTAATGAGTGTCTGAGGCTGCATTTTAACTCAGGGCTTCCTGACTACAGAACCAGTGCTCTATTTCACCACTTCCCTGCCTTTAGGGCAGTTGCATGGAAAAAGCACTAGATTTGGGGTAAAAAAAAAATCTTCTTCTCCTTCTGCCATCTACTGTCTGTGTTGCCTTAGTAAAGTCCCTTCACATCCCTATGTCTTAGTCTTCTCATCTGGAAAATAAGTGTGTTGTACAAATTATCTCTCAGGTCCCTTCTGCCTCTCCAACTCTCACTGATATCCCACAAGCCTGCAAATGGTGATGGCCATTAAGCAACAGGGTACGGTTATGACTGAAGTGCTGAATTTCACATCAAGAAAACCTGAACTTAGATTCTGCATTAGACACTTAGAAACTGTGTAACTCGGTTTCTTCATCTATAAAATGGGGACAATAATAACACCTATCTTATAGAATTGTTGGGAGGACCAAATGAGATGTGATTTTACACACACACACACACATACATACACACATATGTATATACATATATATGCACACACACAAATATATATAATGATTTGCAAAATTTGAAGGATTATATACATTTCAGCTATTTATTATTGAAATCAAGTCTGTATTTGTGGCATGGGAAACGGGTGTATGGCACATTGGTAATAGCTTTTAAGATCCTTCAGATTCAAAAATGGAGTTTAAAGCTGTTACCAGTGTTCATGGAGGTAAGGAGTAATTGAATATCCTCAAATCAGACCTGCCTTTGGAATCCATTTTATATCTATTCAGGAATCACAATTATATCTCATTTTGGCACTTCTTAGTACTGCCAAACAATAAGACTTTGGATCAGGAGTGAGTGCTTAGGAAGCAAATAGTATCTTCACCCTCTCTACTCTTCTCTTTCTGTTTATAGCTCCCTGCTTCCCACTCCACATTTTGGATAAGGGATATAACCTCCTTCAATGAAACAAATAAGAAAAATCAGAATTGAACTGGGGTGTGTGTGTGTGTGTGTGTTTGACTCATATCTTTCCCTTATAAAGGATTTAGAAGTCAGGTCTGCAATTAATCAGCTAGATAAGATATATTTATTAAGCTCTTCCTACGTACTAGACACTTTGCTAAGCTCTGAGGATACTACCTCCTAGACAAAAAAATGTAAAAGCTAGATTCTATTCCCAAAGACCCCACAGTTTAATTGAGAGAGACAATATGCAAACAACCTTGTACAAATGAACTACATATAGAATTAATCTGAAATAATCAACAGAGGAAAGGCACTAGCACAAGCATCTATTAAGTGCTTACAATGTGCCAGGCATTCTGCTAAGTACTGGGTATACATAGAAAGGTGAAACTGTGTAGTGCCTATCCTCTGTAAACAATCATGTACATACAAAACACAGGAAATATATCTATATTCATAATGCATAGATAGATACATAAATATATGTTTATAGCAAAAACATATAATGCAATACTGTTTTAAATTTTAATTTATTTTATTTTTAATTTTTAGAATAAAAAAGCATTTCCATAACAGTATAATTTTAAAAATATGATTGCACATGAAACTACAAATCTATGTACAACTTGCTATTCCTTTTAAATATATAATAAAGTTATCATGTAAACTTCTTTTTTCTTTTTTTTTCTTCCCTCTCCCTTCCCTAGAGATGGCTACTATTAGATATACCACACACCTCTTTCTCCCTCTCTCTCTCCTCCCCATATGTCTGTGTGTGTGTCTCTCTCTGTCTCTGTTTATCTCTCTCTGTATATATATGATATGTGTACATAATACATACATGTGTGTATATGTATATATGTACATATACATACATGTGTGTATATGTACATATATGCTAGAAAGAGCCATGTATGCATGTATGTAAAACTATTCTATACATACTTCTATCAGTCAGTTCTTGGGTGGATGCAGATAACATCTTCCTGTACTATGTTTTAGTAGATTAAATATGTACTGACTTCTGGTATGCCATGCATTATATATGGTGTGGTGTGTGTGTCTGTGTAAGTGTGTATGTGTGTGTGCATGCACATAATGTAAATATAAGGTAATCTCAAAGGCAAAACACTACCAGTGGAGAATACCAAGAAAAGCTTCTTGCAAAAAGTGACATTTGAGCAGAATCTTGAAGGAAGCCAGGATATTGAGCTAAGGAGGAAGAATATTTCAGGCATGGGAGATAACCACTGAAAGGTTCTGATCTGGGAGATAGTATGTCTTGTAAAAGGAACAGTAAGGAGATTGGTGTTACTGGATTGCAGAGGATGTGAAGGGGAATAAGGTATAAGCACATTAGAAAGGATAGGAAGTGACCAAGTGAAGGGCTTTAAAAGCCAAATGGGGGTGGGGAGTGAGGGGTAGGAGTGGGGTTATATCTGATCCTAAAGATGATAAAGAGCCATTGGAACTTTTTTATCATTTGTATGCTTCTGCTTGTCAGTATGTGTATGTGTGTGTGTGTGTGTGTGTGTGTGTGTGTGTGTGTGTGTGTGTGATCAAAGGTAGGTAATGTCAGTTTATTTTGCTATCTTAGTGAAGGATAAAATGGAGCAGGAAGAGACTTGAGGCAGAGAGACCAATCAGAAGGCTATTATGATAGTTCAGAAATGTGATAAGGAGGATCTATACCAGGTTGACTTTTGTGCAAGTGAAGAAAAGTTGATATATAAAACAAGTTGGTGTATTTAAAAAAGAAAGGACATGTCTTGGAAATAGATGTGGATATGGATTGCGAGTGAAGAGTTGAAGATGACACCAAGATTTTGAGCACTGGTGATTGGGAGGATGGTGGTGCCCTTAATCATAATAGTAAAGTTGGGAAGAGGTAATGGTTTTAGGGAAAAGATAATGAGTTCTCTATTGGACATTCTTAGTTTAAAATACTTAAGGGCCATCCCGTTTGAGATGTTCAAAAGGCAATTGGTGATATAAGATTAGAAGTCAAGAGAGAGCTTAGATGTGGATAAAAAGATTTATAATCTTCTGCATAGAGACAATAGTCAAACCATGGGAGATGATGGGATCTCTAAGCAAGGTAGTACAGGTAGAGAAGAGAAGAATTCCTGTGACAGTTCCTCAGAGAACACTCATGGTTAGTGAATATGGCATGGCTGAAGGATCCACAAAGGAGACTGAGAAGAAGCAGTCAGACAGTAGGAGGACAACTAGGAGATAGTATTGTCATGAAAACCTAGAGAGGAGAAGGCATCTAAGAGAAGAGAGTGAATACAAGTTACAGATAGGAGACATGGATTGAGAAAAAGTCATTAGATTTGATGATTTCAAGAATCATCTGGTAATTTTGAAGAGAGATGTTTCAATTAAATGATATCAGATGCCAGCCAGCAGAAGTTAGAGAGTGGGAGGACAGGAAGTGGAGGCATCAGTTTTATTTAGCTTTCTTATGGAGGTTATCTATGAAAAAGGGAGATTAGGATGATAGCTAGAGGGAACAGATGATCAAGTAAGGTATTTTTTTTTTGAGGATGAAAGTAGGAGAGTTCATTAGTGAAAAGAGGGAGCAAAGAATATTTTGACTCTACAACTACAACCAGTGAGTTGAGTTGGGGTGAGGAATAAGTGAAAGCATGACCCTTACTGGAAAGGGAGACAAGGAATGTCATTCATTAAGGGGAAAACTGGTCTCTGTGAGAACCAGAAGATGAAAAAATTCAGAAAGAAGTCAGGGGAAGCAACTGAAGTAATACAGTAGATTTGTTCAAAAGACTTTAACTTCACCCCCCCACACACACTCCTAATTCCAACATAACTGAACCCAGATTGAGAAAAGAGGAGGGCAAATTATTTCCTTTGTGTATATAGGTGTTTAGTATATTATCTGACATTTTTCATTGGTAACTCTCAGCAAATCACTTAATTTCTCAGTAGTCCAGGCACCTATTAAGGCTATAAATTACAGAGCAGTTCCCAATATCCAAATGTATAAAAATGAGGGAGTTTCCTCTCTGGGAGTTCTTTCCATCAATAAAAATCACAAATTTAAAAAAGAAAACACAGAACATACATAACAAAAAAAATATTCAAAGTTATAAGCTTTGTGAAATACTTGCACACCCAGGATCTCGTGTGAAACTCATAAGAACACTATGAGAATAACCATGGGTACAGAATATGGCCTGGATGAGGAATCCACAAGTAGTATCTTCAGTCCCCACCTAGCTGCAATCTTCTGGACTCTGTCAAACATCAGAAACCTCTACATCCTGCAAGATCATATCAGTTCTGTCATGAACTCATCTAATCATTCTGGTAAATGATTTGGAACTATGCCCAAAGGGCTGTAAAACTGTGCAGATCCTTTGATTCAGCAATACCACTTATAGGTCTGATGGCAAAGGGCCCACATGTACAAAAATATTTATATCGGCTCTTTTTATGGTGGCAAAGAATTGGAAACTGAGGAGATGCCCATCAATTGGGAAATGGCTGAACAAGTTGTGGTACATGATTGTAATTGAATATTATTTTTCTATAAGAAATGACAAGCCGGATGGTTTCAGAAAAACTTGGAAAGACATACATGAACTGATACAAAGTGAAGTAAGCCAAACCAGGAGGATATTGTACACAGTAACAGCAACATTGTATGAAGAAGAATTGTGAATGACTTGGCTATTCTCAGAAATACAATGATCCAAGACAATTCCAAAAGACTCATGATGAAAAACACAATCCACCTCCAGAAAACGAACTGATGTTATCTGAATACAGACTGAAGCATGCTATTTTTCTCTCTTTTTTCTTCTTTTCTTCCTTCTTTTCTTCCTTCCATCTTTTCTTTTTTGTTAGAGTATTCTTGCAAAAAATAACTATTTTGAAATTGTTTTACATGATTGCACATGTGTAACTTATATCAGGTTGCTTGCCATCTCAGGAAGAGGGGATAGAAAGGAGGAGGGATAGAATTTGGAACACAAAACTTTAAAAAAAGTTAAAAATTGTTTTTACATGTAATTGGGGAAAATAAGATATTATTTTTAAAACAATCATTTCAGCTCTGGAACTCACACCTCATCAATATCCACCACCTCTGAGGTACTTCCCTTTGAATGGAGGGTAAAGAGCTACTAATAGAACTTCCATTTAAGGACAATGACTATGCCAGCCATGTCTTTATTTCCTACATGGCTAAACTTCTCTGGCCTTCTCTATCATGTACCTTGTTTATTCCCTCCTTTTCCCTCTTTCAGGTTTTGTGTGTGTGTGTGTGTGTGTGTGTGTGTGTGTGTGTGTATTCTCTTTTATTAGATTATAAGCTATACCCTTAATTTCAGCTCACATTTTATTCCATTTTTAGATATATGTCCTTGAAAAGTTATAATTTCTTCAGGACTTTTTTTTAACTAGAAATGAGGGGCTTTGGACAGGATCATCTCTAAGGTCAATCCCAAAGTATATTGTTGAACTATTTGAAAATAAAATGTATGTATACATATACCTATATGTGGCCATAAATATGTTTGTGAATGGGAGCAGTGTTAGACCTGTGATTTCATAATCTTGGAGAATTATCAATATAAATATTCCCTCCACCAAACTGAAAACTAGTAGATGGACAACTACTCTAGTCTTTGTAGTCTTAAAGATTTAACTGTCAAAAGTGAAATGGCCTACCACAAGAGGTGGTGAGTTCCTTTTTTGTGGATGTCTTTCAGCAAAAGCTGGAAGACTACTTTGTAGAATATTCTAGTGAATATTTCTTTCTCAAAAGGTTGGACTTGATGCCTTCTGAGGTCTCTTCCAACTCTTAAAATTCTGTAAGAATTGTTTAGGGCAATGAGAAATTTAAGTTGATTTGACCCTAGTCATAAGAGAAAAAGCTTGAACATAAAACTTTCTAACTCCAATATTCCCCCTGCCCTGCCTTCCATTCCAGTTTGCTTCTTGAAAAAATATATATTTGATGTGAAATTTTGAAAGAAAGCTATGACCAAATAATGCATTATTACAGAATCTGGAGACAGAAAAAAAATCCGAGAAAGGAAAACAATAAACAATAGAAATCCCTGTAAAATAGGGATTTGTGTCAGACTTCAATTACACTTAAAGAGCTAATATATATCTTATTTTTCTTATTAGGCCTCACAAATAACAGAAGAGAAGCAGATGAACATGAATACTAAACTCAAGAATATTTTAATCTCTTTGAGTAAGCCTGTCGTGTGTGTGTATGTGTGTGTGTGTGTATATATATACATGTATGTATGTATGTATCAATCAGTAAATAAGATACATTAAAGTATTATTGAATTGAGATTGTTTTGACTTGTATCTCACCATGTTGAAATATGAACCATTGAAAATAAACATTAATAGATACCATTTTATTCCAGATATGCATATATAGTTATTGTGTTCTTTGAGCATTATGAGAACAGAGACCAAGTTGTATATAAAATTTGTACCTCTCTCAGTGCCTAGCACAGTGTTCTGCACATAATAGAGGCCTAAGAAACATTTATTGAATTGGTCTAAATGACAATCTAGTAGAAGATATAAACTACATGGGTTACTTAGGGGGAGGAGTGATATTATTCAGTGCCCCCTACAAAAAAAAAAAAAAAAGGTTATTGTGTTTCTAATAGCTACGATCCCCTTAAGTCAGTCATTTGGTGCTGCAGTGGTCAGCTGGTTGGTGGCCAGTCAGATAAAGAAGCAAGAGCCATAACTTACAACTAAGTGCTTTGAGCACCATTTCCTCTAAAGCCAGAACCAGATGATGAGCAAAATTCCAGCAAGTGGAAGTTTTCAGATTCCTCAGTTTTTAATTGTCATTCCTCCTTGAATAAATATAGTTGTTATTATTTACAGTAATTTTATATCCTTTATTTTAATATTTTCACACTCCTCTGTGCTGTTGCTAGAGTTGTTATAGATACATAAATATATGTGCTTATATATGCGTATACACACATACACGTCTGAATAAAGGATATGCATACACACATATATACATACACACCCCCTAATATGCACTCTGAATCTATTAATTACTTCTCTATGTGGAGGTGGGTTGCATATTCCATCATGAGTCCCCTGGAATTGTATTTATCAGAGTTTGTAAGTCTTTCAAAGTTGCTTTTCTTTACAACTTTGTGGTATTATTATTATTGTACAAATTATTCTCTTGGTTCTTCTTACTTCACATTTCTCTGAAACTATCTCCTTCAATCATTTTTTACAGAACAATAATATTCTATCACATTCATATAACAACTTGTTCAGCTATTCCCTAATCCCCCTAATACCCCCTCAGTTTCTAATTCTTAGACACAATGAAAAAAGGATGCTATGCATATTTTTTGCACATATAGGTCACTTTCTGGTTTCTTTGATCTCCTTTTCAGTATAGACCTAGTATTGGTATTTCTGGGTAAAAGGGTATACACAAGTTTAGCTTTCTGGGCATAGTTCCAAATTGCTTTCCACCATGGAGTAAAGGCAGGGACTCACCTGAGCTCTCCCCCAAACTGCTCCAAATACCTTTAAATGATGACTCTAAACAAATTCTACAGTGGCAGGACCCACAAAAAGATGCAGATAAACAATTTTCCAGCCCAAGACAACTTAGAAGGTCCACAGGAAATGTCTTTTACATCAGGATGACCTGTACCAGACAAAGCTCCAGCAAACCTTGAGTAGGCCTGAGGCAACTGAAACAGTGGCAGCAGTGATGGCCTCTAGAACTCTCAGCCCACAGATGGTAAGAGATCAGAGAACAGGTGAGGAGATTTACAGGGGTCCCTTTGCTGGCACCAAGGGCAAGACACTGTTGTACTATTTACACTTGGATCTGGGTTGCAGTCCTGGGTCTTATTCCCAGTTCGAGGAGGAGCACTAGCACAGCAGAGCTTATAGCTGCAAGGGAGAGCAGGGACCCTGGTCACAGTTCCAAGTTTGAAAAGAGTACTTGGGGTCACTCATAAACCAGAGCACAGGCCAGAAGAGTAGTAAACACACCTTACCCTAAATCATACCACCTTGGAAGAACTAAAATCTTACAGGTCCCTAGAAGTATCTCTGAAAATAGCTACATAAAACCCTTAAAGTTTGGGACAGTGCACCTTCCATCCTGGAAGCAGATCCCCACTTTAGCATTGGATTGGAAGTTAAGAAATAATCTGGAAAATGAGCAAATGACAGGAAAAAAAGTTCTGACCATAGAAAGTTATTATGGTGACAAGAAAAATCAAAACAGACACTCAGAGGACAACAAAGTCAAAGCTCCAGAATCCAAAGCCTCAAAGAAAAATATGAATTGAGGGGGCAGCTAGGTGACACAGTGAATAGAGCACCAACCCTGGAGTCAGGAGGAGCTGAGTTCAAATCCAGCCTCAGATATGTAATACTCACTAATTGTGTGGCTCTAGGCAAGTCATTTAACCCCAATTTCCTCACCAAAAAGAATAATAACAATAATAATAAATAAATTTATCTCAGGCCATGGAAGAGCTCAAAAAGGATTTTGAAAATCACCTAATAAAAGAAGAGGAAAAAATAGGAAGAGAAATGAGAGTGATGCAAGAAAATCAGGAAAAAAAAGAGTCAACAGCTTGGTAAAGGAAGTATTAAAAAATACTGAAGAAAATAATACCTTAAAAAAAAAGAATAGGCCAAATGGTAAAAAAGGCACAAAAATCCAATAAAGAAAAGAATGCCTTGAAAAGCAAAATTGCCAAGTGGAAAAAAAAGATATGCAAAAATTCACTGAAGAGAAGAACTTCTTAAAAAGTAGAATTGGTCAAATGGAAAAGGAAGTAGAAAAGCTCACTGAAGAAAATAATTCCTTAAAAGTTATAATTGGGCAAGAGGAAGCTAATGATTTTATGAAACATCAAGAAACAATCAAACAAAAGCAAAAGAAGAAAAAAAAGAAGAAAATGTAAAATACCTCTTTGGAAAAACAACTGAACTAGAAAATAGATTCAGGAGAGATAATTTAAGAATTATTGGACTACCTGAAAGTCATAATCAAAAAAAAGAGCCTAGATATCATCCTTCAAAAAATTATCAAGAAAAACTGCCCTAATATTCTAGAACCAGAGGTTAAAATAGAAATTGAAAGAATCCACTGATCACCTCATAAAAGGGATTTAAAAATTAACATTCCCAGGAATATTATAGCCAAATTCTAGAGTTCCTAGGTCAAGGAGAAAATACTGCAAGTAGCCAGAAAAAAACAGTTCCAGTAGGGTGGAGCCATAGTCAAGACAACACAAGATTTAGCAACTTCAGCATTAAAGGATTGGAGGTCTTGGAATATGATATTCTGGAGGGCAAAAGAGTTAGGATTACAATCAAGAATCACCTACACAGGAAAATGGAGTATAATCTTTCAGAGATGAAATAGACATTCAATGAAATAGAACACTTTCAAGCATTCCTGATTAAATAACCAGAGCTGAATAGAAAATTTGACTTTCAAATACAAGATGCAAATTAAGTGTAAAAAGATAAACAAAAAAGAGAACTCATAAGGGATTTGATAAGGTTAAACTGTTTATATTCCTACATGGGAAATGATATTTATAATTCCTAAAATGTTTCTCATTTTTAGGGCAGTTAGAAGGAGTATACAAACAATGAAAGCAAAAGTGTGAGTTGAATATGATGGCATGATTATCTAAAAAAAAAATTAAGGGTGAGAAAGAAGAATGCGCTGGGATAAGGGGAAAGGGACAAGTAGAATGGGATAAATCATCTGACATAAATGAGGCCTGAATGAGATTTTACAGTGGAGGGGAAAATGGGGGAAGCAGGGAGGGGAGCATATGAACTTTACCATCATAGGAATTGGATCAAAGAGCGTATAGAAATCTATCTTACCATACAAGAAAATGGGAAGGGAAAGGGATAAGAGAAGAGAAGAGCTAATAGAAGGCAGGGCAGTTTTGGGTAGGTAAAAGTCAGATGTAAAACATTTTTGGTAATGGACAGGATAAAGGGAGAGAGAAAGAGAGAGTAGGATAAGCAGGAATAAAGTAGTATGGAGGGAAATATATAGTTGGTAATCATTACTGTGAAAAAAATTTACAGTGAATTTCATTGATAAAGACTTTATTTCTCAAACATACAGAAAACTGAGTTAAATTTATAGAAATTAGAGCCATTCCTCAATTGATGAATGATCAAAGGATATGAAGAGGCAATTTTTAGACAAAGTAATGAAAGTTTCTTATAGTTCTATGGGGGAAAAAGAAGTTCTACATCACTATTGATGAGAGAAATAAAGCAACTGAGTTATTACCTCACACCTGTCAGATTGGCTAATATGACAAAAATGAAAAATGACAAATGTTGGAGAAGATGTGGGAAAATTAAAACACTCATGTACCATTGGTGAAGTATATTGATTCAAACATTCTGGAGAAGTTGGAACTAGGCCCAAAGGGCTATAAAACCAGGCATACCTTTTGACCAAGCAATACCACTACTAGGTCTATATTGCAAAGAGATTCAAAAAAAGGAAAAGGACCTATGTGTACAAAAATATGCATAACAGCTCTTTTAGTGGTGGCAAAGAATTGGAAATTGAGGGAATGTCCATCAATTGGGGAATGGCTGAACAAGTTGTAGTACATGATTGTGATAGAATACTACTATGCTTTAAGAAATGATGAGCAACATGGAAAGACTTAAACTGCAAAGTGAAGTGAGAAGAGCCAGGAGAACATTGTACGCAGTAGCAGCAATTTCTACCATGAATAACTTAGCTATTCTCAGCAATGAGATGATCCAAGACAATTCTGTAGGACTTACAATTATAAGGTGCTATCCATCTCTGGAGAAAGAACTGGGAGAGCCTGAACGAAGATCAAAGGCACTTTTTCTTTACTTTCTTTAGATTTTTCTTGGGCTTTTTCATCTATGTTTGCTTTCACAGAATGACTTATATGGAAATGTGTTTTGCATGACTACTCATGTTTAACCTTTCTTTTGCTTTCTCAATGGAGGGAGAGGTGAGGAAAGCAGAGAATTTGGAACTCAAATTTGAAAAAAATGTTTAAATTGTTTTTACATGTGATTGGGGAAAATAAAATATTAAATAGGGTTAAAAAAGCCAAATTTCTTTCCACAATGGTTAGAACATTTCACAGCTTTACCAATAGTGCCTTAATGTACCTTTTTTTTCACAGCCCTACAGCATTTGTCATTTTCCTTATTTGTCAGCTATGCAAATCTGATAGGTGGTACTTCAGTGGCTGCATGTAACCCCCTTGTCTTATTAAACTCACACCTTATTTTACAAACTACCTGCACCTTTTCCTTGAATCCTTCACCCCTAAATTCTCTTCATCCTTCTCTTTGAGGCCTTGTCCTTCTCCTTCACCACCTCCTTCTTCTCCCCCTTCACCCACACCTAGGATCCTTCTTTTACTTAACTTCTGTACCTCATGCTTCTCCTCAGGCCTTTCTCATGAATTCTCCTCTTCCTTAAATCTTGGTTCTCATTCAGCTCAAATATTTTACTTCCTTCTCTTTTAATTTCTCCTCATGTCCTACCACCCCCATATTGAATCTCTACCCTTCTTTACAATCCCACAGTACCTTCAAAATTTCTGCTCCTTTTTGTTCTCTTCTTTGCCCTATTCTCCAAATCTTTCTCTCACATGAGGTTGACAAACTGGAAAACAAAATCAACTGAACAAAAAATAAGCAACATGACATTACTATGCCCATCAAAATTAAAACATATGTACTTAATTGAGTTCTAAAAATGTAGTTATTTAGTGTAGTGCTTTCCCAGGTCCTACCCATATGGAATTTCTTCTCTTCAAGCAGTGTCCTTAAGAGAAGATGCATCTGATACTGACTGAAATCCAGAGAGATTTCATTTTCCATTCCAGGCTAACATTATGTTGGTGTTTAATAGTGAAAGAAAAAAAAAAGCACTGGACTAGAATGCAGAGATCCTGAACTCAAGTCCCAACTCACATTTACTAGCTTTGTAAAAAAGGAAAACATTAACTTCTCTAAGACTTGGTTTCCTCACCTGTGCCATGGTTTCCCTACCTGCTGTATCTATTCTAACCACTCTCTCTTGTCCATTGAAACCTTGTATTCTGCCCCTGGGTCTTGATAAGTGGTATTTGGCCTTATCTTGCCCAGAAGTACAAACCCATGCCACTTTATGGTCATATCTATGTAACTGCTTATCTCTGTTTTATATGTTTTCTTTTGTTATTAAAATGTAAAATTGAGGGCAGGGATTATTATGTTTGCTTATATTTGTAATCTTCCAGTTTTTAGCATGGTACCTGGCATGTAGCAAGTGCTTAATAAATTCTCTCTGTAAAGCTACCTTCACAATTTCTTGTAAAGAATGTACTTTATAAATCATGATATAAATGTGATCTTTTTACTGGATAGCTCCTCAGATAAATTAGCTGGATATCATTCATGATCACATTACATTATATATGCAAATTTCTGATAAAAAATTATATAAAGTGTCCATGTGTATATACACATGCATATATAGATATGAATATACATACATATATGCATATGTATATATGTATGTGCACATACATATTATTTTCTAAATATTTAAATACATCATTTATATTTGCCCATCTAAGACCTATCTTCAGGAAGATCTAAATTAGACTCCAGTGATTATTTTCATTAGATTTAGTCAGTTTCCTAAATACTATTGTTTTTATTTTTCTTTTTGGTGAGGCAGTTCAAGGTTAAGTGACTTGCCCAAGGTCACACAGCTAGTAAGTATCAAGTGTCTGAGGCCGGATTTGAACTTAAGTCCTCCTGACTCCAAGGCCACAGCTCTATCTACTGTGTCACCTAGCTGCCCCCAATTGCCTTTTACAAAGAAAAAAAATAGGAAAAATATTCTTAAGATGATTTTGGTCATTTTCTTTGGAGATTTTATTTATTTTTTTTAAAGAAAGGCTTGTGGGGGAGGAGCTTTTTTTTTTTCGTGTAAAGCTGACAGGCCTGGTGTCTCTCCTGCCAGTTCTTTCTGAACATACTGTATCATCTCCTTTGGAGTCTTTCCAGCCTTTCGGCTAAATATAAACTTAAAAGGTATTTTCAGGCTTGTGTTCCTTGTTTCCAAAGGCTGTACCATTTCAGGTTTGCCTGCTGGGTGAGCTCTACTAATGTGAAAACACATTGATGTTCTTATTTTTAAAAAGTAGAACCAAGTTACCTGCACGAATAGTTTCCATCTTAGAATCAAGCATAGCTCATGATACTTTGCTTAGCTTAGCTATTTAAATAGAGAATCCACTTTAGTGGCTTGATTGTGGAGACTAGGTGACTAAACTACTCTATTTTTCCCCAAATGAGACTTTGTTTAAATAAAACAGCCCCCTCCCAATGAGAAACTATATAGAGCAGGAAAGTGAATGTAGATTATTTTCAAGCTTATAATTTCACAGTTTTCAAAGACCTTGCATACAAATGGATGCTGCCATACCCATTTTATTTCTGGGTAAGCGTAACCCATAGTTTTCCTGCCTTGTGAGTGCGAAGGAAAGAAGAGCAGTTTCACACATATTCTGGGGAGGTTCCTTTTACCCTGTTATAGAGGAACTCACCAAATTGTCTGTTTATTCTTTTCCTATTGGTTCTTAAATCATCCTTCAGGTATCTAAAACAGATCATGTCAACCTGTTTTCCTCTTCTCCCCATGGCCCCCTCTCAGGGGCAGTCTGAGTAATAAGTAAATTGAAATCACACCTCAGAGAATGTCTTCCCTCAATAATAATAATAATAATAATAATTTGGAAGGGATGAATATTGTAATTTTTTAGAATTGTTGCCACATTCAGGAGTTGCTGTTCAAGACTCATTCTGAGAAATTCACTAAAATGCTATGTGCATATTCCTATGACCCCTTCTGAGAACTGTTCATCAGCTGCTCCAGATTCTTTCCAGCTGTGGGACATGATAGGCTCCCTACTTCAGAACCAAGAAACAAAGCCAAACTGTAAAAGAGGCCTGGACAATATCACACATACAAATGCAGATGGCTTCTAGCCTCAAAAAAGCCTTACTCACTGACTGCTGTGCAGCTTTCTATTCTTTCTATTTTCTTAAACCGAGTTTATGTTGCTTAGGTAGGAATTACAGCAGCTGCTTATGAACCTAATTCCACAACTGACTGGCACAGAAGTGTTACCTGCTATGAGATGTGCTGGTTCAAACCTCCTTAAGTAGTCTGGTGCGCCCCCCCCCCAACACTCACATACACAAGCTAAGGGTAAATCATTCTTCTTAATAGCCTCATACAGTTAACCCTTCCACATCACAGTGGCTAGGGTCACTATACCCCCACAATCTGGGAAATCTGCATAAAATATTTTTACTTTCTCTTTATGCTAGAGAAGAAATCTCATTTTTTTTCTTTTATGGGGTTTTTACAGTGCCTTATTATAAAGTTTGGACTAAATATTTAGTCATAGGCTTTGTGTCATCTGATGGCCTTCACATACTCAGAAACTCCCAAAAAATTCCAATTTAATTTCTTATACAGACCCATGATATGTCAAAATTGTGGAATGGATAGCTATAAATATAATTTTAAAAAATAACTAGAAATCTACTTTTAAGAGGTAAGAGGAGAGACCACTAATCAAATTTAACATTTGCCGGTAAAGTACCAGAATTCAAGACTCAGAATTTTTAAAGAAGGTTGAAGGGTCAGAGGCATCCAGTGGTAGTAGTGACAGGGAGTTTGGGTGTTATAGGTATAGTTTTTCTCAAAGGTAATTCAGTATATCTCAGGGTGAAAAAAATCACCAAAATCTGGAGATGACAATAAGAGCTGTTGGTTCCAATAAGAAAGTTTTTCTTTCTCAAAGTTATCATCAAAAAATCCAGAAGATGAAGACATTATTAGAGCTGGCAATAAATAGATACAGATATATAAGAAGTGACTTGCCCTTTGCTCTGGAATTAAAAACTAGAAGCCTTAATTCTCCACAAAGAATCCAATCCACCGAAAACTAGTCCTAGTTTTCAGACAACGTTCTATTTTCCATTTTCCTTAGATCTCTCTCTCTTTCTTCCTTATATTTTTTAACTTGAAAATTTTCTAGAAAGGTGACACCATAGTCGGCCCAGAAACTAACTACCCTAAAATTATATTCCCTTCTCTTTTAAAATGTTTTACCCATACACCTTATATTACATTACTGAAAAGATGGTAATTGGTGAGAGAGGTAGGGATGGAATTGGCCCAAATGTCCATCCTAAGGCATGGTGAATCTAAGCTTAAATTGCAGGATTCCGAGTAATACTTTGTAAATGCACACTGATCTAGGAACAATTAACAGTTGTGTGACCTTGGTCAAGTCACATAATCTCTGTTTGCTTTAATTTCCTCATCTGTAAAATGCAGATAATAATAGCATCTGCCTCCTAGGGCTGTTGTGAGGATCAAATCAGATCATATTTTTAAAGCATTTAGCTTAGTGCTTGGCACATCATAGGCACTACATAAATGGTAGCTATTATTATTACTACTGTTGTTATTAGACACAAGAGGCAGAGTGGATAGAGGTGGCAAATCAGAAGTTAGGAAGATGTAAGTTCAAATTCATCCTCAGACACTTAGTAGTAGTACGATTCTGAATGAATCACTTAACTTCTGTTTACCTCAGTTTCTCAAATGACAAATGGGGATAAAATGGCAACTCCCTCTCAAAATGTCTTTGTTTTTTAATAGGATCAGGGGAGATAATATTTATAAAGCACTTCTCATAGTGCCTGGCACATAGTAGGTGCTTAAGAAATCCTTATTTCTATCCTTTCTAGATAGATGGGTAGATTCTATCTATATAGAGAGACAAGATGATAGACAGACAGATAGATAGATAGATACATAGATAGATACATAGATAGATAGATAGATAGATAGATAGATAGATGATAGATAGATAGATAGATAGATAGATAGATAGATAGATAGATAGATAGACAGACAGATAGATAAAAAGAAAGGACAGACAAATAGGAAATTAGTTATGGATAGCCACTCCATTTTCACAAAGAACCTCCTCACACACTGCAGAGGGATGATTACACTGACATTGGTGGAACCAAATTCCTATTGACATTCTGAGAAACTTGGCTTCTAACTGTGCTGGAGCCATAGCTACAGCAGGAATATGTGCTCCAATATTTCCAGAAAAGAGCATATGGACATCCCAAGCTGCCCAGATTGTTTACTAACTCTATTGGAGTGAAAGGAGAAATCAAAAATAAATGACATGATTGCTCTTGGCATATTGTGATGAATTGTATATGTGTTCAAATCCATAAGTCAGCTTATTCTAATATGGAGGGTAGGGATATCTAAATCAGCCTCAATGAATAGTTATGTTTTCTGAGGAACAACTTAAAACCTAAGAGAAATGAATATATGAACAGGTTCCAAAGGCAGCTAGGTGGTGCAGTTGGTGGAGCACCTCCCTGAAGTCAGGAGGACCTGAGTTCAAATCCGACCTCAGACCAAACACTTGACACTTACAGCTGTGTGACCCTGGGCAAATCACTTAACCCCAATTGCCTAAAAAAATAAAAAATAAATAAAAATAGGTTCCTTCAAAGGAAAAGCATCTCAGCCCTTCTACTTACTATTGGCTTCTATTTCCACATCTATAAAATGAGGGGGTTAAACTAAACAATCTCCCAGATCCATTCTGTCTCTAAACTTAAGATATTATGAACTAACAAGATGGGTCCCCCTTTAGTTTCATTTTCATAGGAATCTTAGTCTATTGTAAAATATATGTAGGTGACTATGGATTGTTGATAGCCATGCCATCAGAACACAAACTCTGACAACTCTTACCAAGCTGATGGGGTGTATGGGATGTTCAGGGAGCACTAGCCACCAGTCACTGCTGCTGTAAGGTCTTTTAAGCCATTTTCAGGGCTGCTCATCCACCTTCAGTGTCACCCTGTTACCTCATTCTCACATATGGCCCCAAGAAGTTGTAGTATGCACAGCAGCCACACCATGGTAAAACTATCTCAGCAGATGGGCTAAACCAGGTTGAGGATAATTGACAGGTCTCAAACCCATAGGTGACTTAGGGGGACATCTATCCCAAACATGTGATGACTTCTCTGAGCAAAATGGGTAGATGAGAAAAATTTGTTCCAATACCCATGAAGGCTTACGTAGGTGTTGTGGGAGCACTTAGAGCTTGGTCAGACATCAAAGATGTCAAGGTCATTCCTCCATTCTGTGCCATCACCAGTAATCTTGACTTTTGTTATGCCACTAGATTTTGATGATTCTAGAAGGGAAAGTGAGGCTGATGAATTTGTGTGACTCTGCCTCACTTAAATACAATTCAGGCAAAAGTCAAGAAATCACACCATAACATTATTGGTCCTCTTTGAAAATGAAGGTTCTGGAGGCAGCTAGGTGGCACAGTGGATAGAGCGCTGGCCTGAAGTCAGGAAGCCCTGAGTTCAAATCCAGCCTCAGACCAAACACTTGACACTTACTAGCTGTATGACTCTGGGCAAATCACTTAATCCCTAATTGCCTAAAAAGAAAAAAAAATGAAGGTTCAACAATAAACCTGTAAATGTTTCAGTATTATATATTATCTATTGTCTAAAGAACAATCTAGCTAAGATTTGAGAAGATAACAACTACTATTTTAAGTGTTGTTTAAAATGCACTAATTTGATTCTTAAAACAACCCTGAAAAGTAGTTACTGGGGGTATTATTATCTCCATATTACAAGTAAGAAAAAGGTAAAGTGACTTGACTATTGTCACAAAAGTCTTAATATGAGCAGCATAATGTTAATTTAGAGTTTGGGGTTTTGTTTGTTTGTTTTTTCCTCTAGTTCCAATACTCTATCCATTATACCAGTGGGACAAGTTGTTTAACTTGTTGTATAGCTGATTGTGGAAGGATTATTAAGATGAGTACTTATGTGGATGGCCCCCTGGGTAAATAGGGGAACAAGGTTATGACCTACCAAGTAAGGTCTCGACATAGTGGTACACAAATTTGGTTAGGAGCGAACCAGTATCTCCCCATAGAGGTCAGGACCATACACACCTTGCCTGATTATGTTATTGATATCCAAGAAAAATATATATCCTAGATGATGTCTACACCCTCTCACTAGACTGGAAGCAGAGAGATGAGGGGTTTTTTTCCACTTTATCAACTCCTTAAAACCAGCTACCAAGTCATGAATCAGTTGTGATACACACTAGTGGAAAGAGTATCCAATACTCAGAAAACAACAATGTGAAAACAGCTTTTTAAAAAAAACTCAAAGAAAAATGTTAATTGGGCCCAAACCCAACAAGAATTCCTTGAACGAGTTAAAGAAAGTGATGAATGGTAAAGGAAATATTGGGAAAAGAAAGGTGAGAGGGGCAGTAAAATTATGAAAAGATAAGTAACAGACTGATAAAATAGACAGAAAATACTGTAGAAAATAACAACTTAGAGGGCGGCTAGGTGGCACAGTGGATAGAGCACCAGCCCTGGATTCAGGGGAACCTGAGTTCAAATCCAGCCTCAGACACAAAACACTCACTAGCTGTGTGACCCTGGGCAAGTCACTTAACCCCATTGCCTAGCCCAAAAAAAAAAAAAGAAAGAAAGAAAAGAAAAGAAAAGAAAAGAAAAGAAAAGAAAAGAAAAGAAAAGAAAAGAAAAGAAAAGAAAAGAAAAAGACAAAAAGAAAACAACAACTTAAAAAAGAGAATTGGTCATTTGATAAAATAGGCACAAAAATCCACTGAAGAGAAGAACTTCTGAAAGCCATGATTGAAGAAAAATCCTAGACATCATATTTTGAGAAATTATCAAGGAAAACTATCCTAGTATCTTAGATCCACAGGATAAAATAGAAATTGAAATAAGTTATTTATTACTTCTAAAAAGAGATCCCAAAATGAAAACTCCCAGGAATATTATAGCCAAATTTCAGAACTCCCAGGTCAAAGAGAAAATCCTTCAAGCATCCAGAAAGAAACTATTCAAATAGCATGGAGACAGTCTTGATCACACAAGATTTTGTGGTTTCCACATTAAAAGAATGAAGGTCTTTAAATCTGATATTCCAGAAGGCAAAAGAACTAGGTTTATAACAAAGAATAATTTACCCAGAAAAGTTTAATGTAATTCTTCAGGGGAAAAAATGGATATTTAATGAAACAGAGGAGACATGATGATAAATTGCTATATACCTCCAGAGAAAAAACTGATGAAGTCTGAGTACAAATTGAAGTATAATTTTCTCACTTACTTTTTCTTGCTTTTTTATAATATAGAAATGTTTTCATGATTTCACATGTATAATCATATTGCTTACTCTATTGGTGGTTTTGGTAGGATTGGAGGAAGGGAGAGAATTTGGAACTCAAAATTTTAAAAGAAGAGAGTGGCAAAATAAATAATTTTTAAAGTATCCACATTGAGAAATTATAGATCATTGAAGCTAGGAAAGTAGAAATAATCCACCACCACTACTTTTGCTTTTTTTGGCCTATTTACATAAAGAGCCATAGGAGAAAGGTAAGTATTTTTTAGAAAAATATGGACAGAATTTTTAAAAAAAAATGCCTAGGGACCTATCAGTGCTGAATTCTACATGTCAAGCTGGTTTAAATGCTTTTGCTTTTCCTTTTTAAGTGTTTAGAATTTATTTTAAAATCTTTTTTTAAAACATGTTTTAGTGCTACTCTTCTATGAGAACCAACTTAAAGCTCAGAGACTAATAAAAACAACAGTAAGCATTGTTATTATTATTGTTGTTGTTGCTAAAATATATTTCATTTTATCTTCAACACTTTTAGATCAGAGCTGTAATTATTAATTTCATTTCATATAATAGAGAAAAAGTCAATGTATACAAATATATTAATTATAATTATAGTGATTAACCATGATTTAATTAATTATATCTATTTATTTTTTATTATTAATTATATAACATGAATATAGTATATTATATAATAAATATAATTATTAATGTTGATATTAGCCGATTATTAAATAATATTTAATTAATTAAATAAGTTATTATAATATGTTATATTAACATATTAATATAATGTTACGCTGACTACCATGGTCCTACTGCTTGAAGACCAGGTATGTTACATTTCACCCTCTCTCAGGGTTCTGCTTCCCTTACTAGTATTTGGTGGTATGTAGGCTCTTGCCAAAAGTTCCTATGTCCATTCATAGTATTTCCTTGTGTGTAGACCTTGTTCCCCTGTATTCTAGTACCATTTAACCACTAATAATTGGATTAGCTTTTACAAAGAAATATTTACTTCAACAAATATAGAAACAGATTACCTTAGTTCTCATAGAGTACATTTCAAGTTCCATGTCCAAATTTCTCTTTGAGCTCAAATCTCAAGCACTCTAGTTTCTCAGGACTTCCCTGACACACTAGATGGCTACAATATCCCACCTGCAAATGTACCTCCAAGTCCATCATGGCCCCAGAACCCTGTCCATTGCAGGTACCTGAGATGGAGAAGGACAAACAGGAGCAAACAGAGACAAAAACATCTGGCCCTCTTCTCAGAACTGGGATAAAAAAGAGGGAAGAAGATGTTTCCCCCTCGTGATTTAGTTCATTGCACCAATGCTGTGGGGAAAATGTGATCTTCATCCTCTGGAAGCAGCAGGAAAGATCACATGGGAAAGAGCATGAAGGAGAGACTGTCCCAGTTGGACCAGTTTTAAAGTTTCAGCTTGTTCCTGGTTATGCTGCCAATCAAAAGAGGTTACTTTTTTCCACATGGTATTGGAATTTAGAGTAGCAGACTGCCCCCATGTTAGGCAATCTGAGTGTGCTCAGTTTAAGCCTCCTTAAAGTAAATATCTTATAAACAGTCAAGCTGAATAAAAAAATTAAGACTGATTGTGTGATGAGTCAACATAGAGATAATAAAATAGCATAACTTGAGTCTGAAAAAAACTGCATCTACATTCTGTTTTAGACATTTATTAGGTATGGAGAATCAGTAAGAAGTCACCTTGGTTCTCTAAGCCTGAAGCACCTGCCTAGGACAATAACTTAGAGAAGGGTTATACTCTACCTTGGTGGTTATGTGTCTTTTTAGAGAACAGAGAAATCAATGACCCTTGACTTGAATGATCATTTACATTATCTTTATACTTTTGTAGCAAGAGCAGTTAGGTGGCACAGTGGATAGAGCACTGGCCTGGAGTCAGAAGATTTGAGTTCAAATATGGTCTCAAACACATACAAGCTGTGTGTTGGGTAAATCACTTAACCCTATTTGCCTCAGTTCCTCATCTATAAAATGAGCTAGAGAAGGAAATTGCAAAACACTCACTATCTTTCCCAAGAAAACCCCAAATGGCATCACCAAAAGTCAGACATGACTGAAAATGAACAGCTTACTTTTGCTTTACAAAAGGATTCACCAAAAGTTTTATAGTGAGTTCCTTCAGTATACTGAACCCAATTAACAAAAATTAGATATAACCTTTAATATATTATTTATTTGAAGTGATATAGCTCTTGTCTCTAAGCTAGCTCTTTCTAGCTAGATCGAAAGAACTGCTCTCTACAAAGATTCAGCCCTTTAAACAGAACTCTCCATCATTCTGTCCTTCCATAGGAAAGTCACCATTGGTAATTCTCCAATCTCATTATGCTGCAAGATTATTTCTACCTGATTCTCACATCTGATCAGTACTGTCTGCCACTCTGATTAGACATTGTAACTGGAGAGCAGGACCGTGCACTCCAGGGCCTCTACTTAAAGAAGGGCTTGGCACTTTTCCTCCCCATTTACCACCAACTGAACTTCTTTTGGATACCTCTGGAAGTCTCCAACATGTCCCCGGAGGGTTCATTTCCCTCTCTCCTGCTGTTCCTTTTCATTTTCTTTTTCTGTTCTCTTCCCTCATTAATTTGTAAGTTATTTGAGGGCAGGGACTGTCTTTGTTTTTATTTGTATTTGCATCCCCAGCACTTAGCACGGTACCTGGGATATAGTAGGTGCTTAATAAAAGTTTATTAACTGATTGACTCACCGTTTGATAATATACTGTACCATTCCCTCTGTTCTGTCCATCATGGGAACTCTGTTGAAGTTTGTTGCCTGATCAAAGCCTTTTGGCACTGGAGGAACATAAAAGATCTTCTGGGTATTAGCCATGGGGCAAGACTATGGACTGATTGGTAGTAAGAGTTGAATTTTAGAATTAGGAACATAAATTTGGGAACCGATAAGGCCAAACAGCAACAAAATCTAAAGCAGATGCCAAGGTCAGTATTGAAAGCTGCCAATAGCAGAGTAGTATCTGAAAAAGAACCCAGGTTGAAAAAGAGCTCCAGTCCAAATCAAGGGTGCACCTAAGACCCTGAGTGCAAGCAAGAGTTGTAAGTGGTTGAATCAAACATTGGGGGTTGGGTGGATAATGAGTCATGAGTTAGACAAGGAAAATTCTAATCCACCATGTACACTGTCATCTGCCAGCTTCCCCAGGGTCCTGCTCAACTGGAGCTATCTCACTACCATTATAGGTAAGCAGTGTTGGGAATGATGACATCATCTCTGGATACTCTGTTCCATCTGTGAAAATATTTGAAGACATAAGAAACCATTGGAAAATAAGAAGAGATTTCATTTAAATGTGTTCTAAACTTGTACATAGAAATATTTAACTTACAGTTCACTCTTTAAAAAAAAAAAGCTTTTTCCATGCATACCAGAGCAGGGGAATATTTTCACTGACATTGGTGAGGCCAAAGAAAATTGGCCTGCTCATTTAGAAAAAACCTGACTCCTAGCTGACTGAAGCTATACAGTACAAAGTACTATAGAAAAAGTTGGGGCAGCTAGGTGGCACAGTGGATAGAGCACCAGCCCTGGAGTCAGGAGGACCTGAGTTTGAATCTGGCCTCAGACACTTGACACTTATTAGGCTGTGTGACCCTGGGCAAGTCACAACCCCATTGCTTAGCCAAAAACAAAAAAAAAAATTTGGAAAAGTCAAAATAATGATTAGTAAAAATTTCAAGAGTCATAAAAAAATTGGGACCTGAGTTGCACTTGATGAATTTGTAAGATTCAAATGAATGCAAGAGGAAAAGTGAAAAAAAATTCACATGAATGGGAGCAGTATAAGCAAACTGATGAAACATGGAACAAATATGAAGAGGAAAGTATTTGTTAAGTGCTAGGTATTGTGCTTTGCAAATATTATTTCACTTGATGTACAATGGACACTGTAGAGATGAGTCTAATTTGAAGAGAGGATCAAGATGATGAAAGTGTTATTTAAGGAAGATTAGCCTGACAGTGATATGAAGTATAGATTGGAACAGTGGGAGACTGGAGTTGAGAGGGGATTTTTAGAAGACTGTTATAGTAATCTAGTCAATATATGATTATATCCTTGATTTAATAAAGGATGATGGGGATAAAAAAATAAGTATGAGAGGGGATTTTAAGGAAAACAATCTTCACAATATGATGACAAACTGAATACAGGGGAAGGAGGAAAGAAAAGAATGACAGATGCGTCCCAGGTTTCAAACTTGGGTGAGTGGCATAATGATGATATATTTGACTGTGACAAAGACATGGGGAGGAAGAGTTTTTAGGGGGGGAGATAAGAAATCGGTTGAATTTAGTCCATGTTGACTTAAAGGTGAAGATAGCAGAAACGTTGAGTAAACAGCTGAAAACACAAAAATGGATCTCAGAGAAGAGATGATGGCTAATTAAGAATTTTTTTACAGCATTTGCATAGGAATAATAATTTTAAAAACTGATAGTGCCATTAGGTCCTTACTCTCATATTTTATTATAGATGTGGGTTGGTTCTTTGTCCTTCAAAGACAGAATGACAGAAAGGATAGAATATCTGGAAGCCTTGGATTCAAATCTGATCTTTGACTCTAATTAGCTGAGTAAACAAAGACAAATAAATCACCCCCTCTGAGTCTCATCCATAAGAGAAAGTTAATGATACTCAGATACCTACCTTACAAGACTGTTTGAGTCTTAGATGAAATAATAATGTATACTAAACTCATCAGACAATTTTAAATAGTATATAAATTCCCTTGTTATCACATTAGGGAAGTGAATCTTTTAGTAAATTGAACCAATCAGTGAAAGCTTCTAGTCCAAATCTGATGATGGCTTGTAGTCATAGTCCAAGTACCATCCTAGCTGAGTTCAAGAAGTCTCACTACCAGGCAGAGCTGCTGTGTGACAGAATTTTTAGTCACAGTAACTCTCAAAGAGTAGGCCAAAGCGAGACTCTGGTAGTTAAAGTGTCCAAAATGAGGAAACTGTAGATCCTTGAAGTGTGAAGAAGATGTATTCTCTCTTTGGGAGAGAATGTATAAATAGAAAAGCAAGGAGTCATCCTCCCTGATCCTCAGACTTGAACAAAATCTTCCTAGTAAAATTTATCAGAGCACTTTGTATTTCTTCTTTGTTTCTATGATATTTAATCTTGCATAATGCTTATCTTTATATACCATATTCCCTTATAAGATTGTAAGCCCTGTGAAAGCAAGAAGTTGGAGGGCTTATCTATTTTGCTTGTTTTGTTTTCATCTGTTCCCCTAGTACCAAGCATCTTCCACAGAATAGATGCATGATGTGCATTTGTTTAATTAAATTAATGAAAAACAGAGATCTTTTTTTTTCTTTTCCTAAAGAATGTCCCCAGGTTAACCTGAGTGTCAGTGACAATGAAATTTAGAGCAGAGAATGATCTGAGAGGTCATGTAGTCTGACCCCTCATGAAGAAAATAATTATTTTATCCTTTCTTAATATTGTTAAATCAGCTTTATGTGGCTAAAAAATTGTTTAACCCAAAAGTTTACTGTAGAGATCAGACTGATCTCAGAGAAGTTCTGGGAAACAAGATGGGATGGTTGGAGGGAATGCTTAGATCCTACCTATTGCTTGTTTTGGGTCCACACAAAGTTTATGTTTTTGGTTCCCCAGATTGGAAAGACTTACCTGCAGATATTCATCTCAAACTGCCCTTCTCTTGGAATCTAACTACTGTCTAGGACAATCAGGCAAATGTCCTTATGCACTTGTCTGAACTGTATATAAGGTAACCTCACAAAGATTCATGGAGAGATCCCCACCTTTTTGCTGGTTCTCTGCCTACCAAATGACCTAACAAATTTATTTCTAAAACCATTTCTGATTATGGGATTTGCTTTATGATTAACATTCTTCTTTCTCTACTCTGGTGTCTAAAACCTTAGGAAATCAGCACCCACATTGGCCAGGATGGAGCATGCTTTTTCCTACTGTTTGAAAACCTTTGAGTTCCAAGATGCAAATGATGGAGAACAATTATTTACCTTGTGAACTAGTTGAAATCTTAGATATGTTCATTTTGATAGGCAGCTTGGTGTACACTATAGTGGATAGAGTGCTAGACTTATGATGAAAAGAAATAAGGTTAATATTCTACCTCTGACACATTAGCTGATTGACCATAAGCAAGTAACTTAGCCCATCGGAGCCCAAGTAGCAGTATGAGGAGCTCTACTAAGAAATAGATAGATTACCATTTGCTTTGATGGAAGCAGTTCCCATATAAAAGAATGCTTAATATAAAAGCATGTAAATTCATAAAATCTACTCAACTCAATTCAGGTGAACTAAGTAATATCAATACTTCAAAGTTTGAAAATTAGTAATTACTTCCAATGTAAGATAGCAGTAATATACTATACCTTTTCTCCTATGACTATCAAATAAGATATTACCATAGATAATAATAGCTGGCATTATACAGCACTTCAGGTTTACAAAATACCTTGTAAATATCTTTTTATCATCACAACAATGCTTAGTTGTGACTACTATTATTATCCCCATTTTACAGCTAAAGGAACTGAGACTAAGAGAGATTAAGTAAATTTCCCAGTGTCACACAGCTAGTATCTGAGGTTGGATTTAAACTCAGGACTTCCTTCAGCACTTTATCCACCATGTGACACCTAACTTCCTTGGACAGTGCATTAATGACAAGTGGAATGAAAGGTATGTCCCATGAAGCAGCAGGCTCTTCAACATTACAAGTATCAAGTGGAGACTGGAATATCACTTTCTAAGGCTTTGGAGGAAGGGATTCCTGCTTACATGATTTTTGAGATGCCTTCTAATGCTGATAATCTATAATTCTATTATTAAATATAATAATTACCAAAGCAAGGGATTGCATTTCACAATTAATCTCTTAACTATACAGAGAGTCTTCTTAGTCTAAGGGTTTTCTCTGAATGCTTGTTGGTGTAGCATCCTTTATTGAAAATAGTTAGTCCTCCCACCAAAATGGTCATGTTAGAATACAGCAATTAGTATCAAAGGATATTTGGGAGTGGAGAGAGAACAAGTTAAATTGTAAATATCTGGCAAGACGTATAGTATATAGTTTGGAAGGGATGTTACAGATCATTTAGGTAAACTCCTTCATTTTAGTCATGAGATAACTGGAACCAAGGAAAAGTAAGTCAGCTAGTAAGCACAAGAGGCAATATGCAAATCCAATTCTTCTGACTCTAGTGCTATAGGTCTTTCTCTTACGCCATATTTTCTCTTTAAGTGCACCTCCTAGATGCCTACATTACTCTAAGACAATCATCAGTCAACAAACATTTGTCAAGCAACTACTATGTGAAAGCCATCTTGCCAAGGTGGTGTTGCATTGGATAGAAGACTGGGCTTGAAATCAAAAAGACTCATCTTCATGAGTTCAAATCAGGCCTCAGACTTTTATTAGCTGTGTGACCCTAAGTCCTTTTACCCTGTTTGCTTCCGGACAAACATATGTAAAATGGGCTTAAAAAGGAAATGGCAAACCACTCCGGTAGCCTAGTCAAGAAAACCCCAAATGGAGTCATGAAGAGTCAGAGGCAACTGACATGACTCAACAACAACAATGAATAAATGCATTCTGGTTATGATGATTCTTCTCAGTGTGCTCCTGGGAGCATTCCTAGTTCCCTATTTTCATGCTTAATATGTGAAACTCTATGATGAGAAGTTGTGTCAACAACTTGCCATGTAGACTCAAAGAAAAAAAGCCTTGAGGGTCCTTCAATATAATAGGCACATTTCATTAAGTGTCACTATCAGATATTCTCCTTCCCCATAAAGGAAAAAAAAAGCTTGACAAGACTCATTTCAAGATTTTTAAATATCACCTATCTGCAATTCAAAGTTATTCATTATTCAATATTATTCAAATTAAATTCAATAAACAAGTATCATGAGAGTTGCAGAATGCTTTCCTTCCAACCACCAGGTGAAATAGTAAAAACTTTGCTATCTCAGTTAAGAGTAGATAGGCAAATTGCCTCTGGCCAGATAATCGGTAAGTGTTCAAACTCGAACCTCCGGACTCCGAGTCTAGCACTTGTTCCACTATATCCCATTGTTCCTGATGGGGATGGGATCTGAACCCCTAAAAGGAAAAAAATAAGTCTTTGGGATCAAGACCCCAAAAAGGAAAAGCCCTGGACTTTCCCACATTGCCAAATTTCTGACATTCACCTGAGGCTATAATCTTATCAACCGGCCTTTCATTATCACCCATGGGTAATCTCCCAATTCTCTGTTACCCTTAACCTAACCTAGCCCTCCATTGTCTTAACCTCCAGGTGCCTGCCCCCCCCTACCCCCCACCTCCCCATCCCCTTGTCACTTCCTACCCTTAATCCTATCTAGTATCTATTCTCCCTTGGCCACTTGGTCCAGGTCCCTGGAGTTCACCCCAGATTAGTTGGCCACCCCTAGAGCCCTCCCACAGTCTTTCCTTATGTAAGGTCTATCTGGCCTCCATTAAGGTGCTCAAATTCTTAATATTTGTCTCCCTTGCATTAGCCATACAAATGCTTAGATTCCTTAAGAGTCTGGCCAATATGATGGATTCTTTAAATCTCACCCACCCACAATTGAAATTCTAATAAATCTTGTCTTTGGCTGAAAAAAAGCTTGGATCAAATTCATTGGGCAGGACTTACGTGTCATAACTTTGGGGTCCCAGCACCCCTAATCCTCTAAACCTCAACATTCCCATCCTCAAGGTATGTGCATAGTGCCTCCCTTTCTAGAGGACTCAGAATTTTCCAGCTGTCTTTTTAATTTTCAATCAGCAGCTGTACTTAGTTTTGATTACATGAACATTAGGTTCTGCTCAATGAGTACCCTCTGGAGCTCATCCCCTTTTTAGCTTCCTTTTGTGTATTGTCTTCCCCCTTTCCATTGTAAACTCATTGAGGGAGTTATTTTCTTATTCTTATTTGTGCATACACATTGCAACCTGCCTGGCACCATAGAGGGCACTTAACTATCTATTGACTATTATTGAATAAATGTGTATTTGGAAGGTGAATACTTTGTTTTGTTTTCGCTTTAAGTGCTAATTTAATATACCAACAAGCACTCTTTCACTAGCAACATTTAATAATCAGCTCTCAAAAAAACATGTACAAACACACTTAAGTTTAACCAGCATTATTAATATTCTATCCTTCATTGTCGTAAGTCCAACCTACCAACAAATGAATAAATCAATTCGTGATTTCTAGCATTTCTATGATTTCCAAGATATAAATTTTCACAATAAAAATTTTTAAATCTCCTCTTAGAAATCACAGCTGGCTTCGACATACTCCTATCTATGAGTACTATCAGTTCCTCTCTTCCAGAATTCTCTGGGTAGCTGATTATCAATGACTCATTCACTCTGCCTCTTCTGAACTTTACACCAGAATTCTACAAGTTGTACAAGCTGTCTAGGAGTGTATCTGTGTTCACCAATGAAATTTCTATGGTGACTTAAATCATATCTCTCTCACATCTGACCCCCACCTCCTTCACCACTTCCTTTCTTTCCCATCCCTTTGATGTATAGCACCAAACCAAGGAAGCAAGCAGACTAACAATATAAAGTATTTCAACCCTGGTAATAGAAAGCACTGGTAATAGAAAGTAATGTTAATGCACCCACAGTTCACCTCTAAAATTATGCCTTTTATTCACAGGATCATAGCTCTAGAATTGGAAGGAATATTAGAGTTTATGGAATTCAACCCTCCAATTTTATAAAGATATGGAAAGCCAAGAGAGATTTAGTGACTTGACCAAGGTCATACAGGTAGTAAATAATGGGGGGTGGGATTCAAGCTGGATACCTAAAAGGGAAGGACCCTCAGTTCTTGAACCTTCCCACAAATTTCAGCAGCCCAGATCCCAGACACTTGCTTGGGGCATTACTTGCCATTCCTTAATCCCATCTAGATCTTCCCATAGTCTTTCTCTGGGACATTTCAAGGACTGAGGGTCTTTCCCTTTTAGGGGAAATCAAATCCAGTTCCCCATCAGTAACTATTAGAGCTAGAATTAAGATATCTTAAAGTCAATATGTTCAAAACCAAACTCATTATCTTTCCCCTTAAATCCTTCCCTCTTCAAAAATTCCCTATTGCTGTTTGCATTATTATCCTCCTAATTGCCCAGATTTACTTCCTAGGTTTCATCCTTAGCTCCTCACTATTTCTTACCCCCCATATACAATCTATTACAAAGCCCTGTCAATATCGCTTTTATAAAATCTTTACATTTTCCCCCTTCTCTCCCCTAATATTGCCACCACCTTGGTACAGGCTCTAATCACCTCATTCCTGGACTTTTGAAATAACCTATTTGTTGCCCTATCTGCCACAAATTTCTTTCTACTCCAGTCCATCCTCCATTTATCCACCAACGTGATTTTCTAGTTCCTTTTTTTTAATTATATTAATTTATTTTGATTTATCAACAACCACTTCCATATGCTTTTGAATTTAAAATTCTTCTCCCCCTTCCTCCCCACCACCCTCCCCAAGACGATGCACAATCTCATCTAGGCTATACATTTACATTCCCATTAAACATATTTTCACATTAGTGAAGTTGTAAGTAAAAAGCAAAACCAATAGGAGGAACTATTAGAAAGAGGAAACAAAACTCAACAGAAGGAAAAAAAATGATAGCAATTCAACTTCCATAGTTCTTTCTTTGAGGGTGGACAGCATTTTCCAGGCCTCTGAGGATGTCTTAGATCTTTGTATTGCTGAGAAGGGTTAAGTTTATCAATATTAGTCATCACACAACATGGCTGTTATTGTGTACAAAATTCTCTTGTTTCTGCTTGCTTCACTCAGCATCAGACCATACAAGTCTTTCCAGGTTTTTCTGAAGTCAGCCTGTTCAACATTTCTTATAGCACAATAGTATTCCATTACATTCATATACTACGACTTGCTCAGCCATTCCACAATTGATGGGCATCCTCTCAATTTCCAATTCTTTGCCACCACAAAAAGAGTTGCTATGAATATTTTTGTACATGTGGGTCCTTTTCCCATTTGTATGATCTCTTTGGGATATAGCACTAGAAGTGCTATTGCTGGGTAAAAGGGTATGCACATTTTTATAGCCCTTTGGGCATAGTTCCAAATTGTTCTCCAAAATGGTTGGATCATTTCACGACTCCACCAATAATGCATTAGTGTTCCAATTTTCCCACGTCTTCTCCAACATTTATCATTTTCCTGTTTTGTCACATTGGCCAATCTGATAGGTGTGATGTGGTACCTCAGAGTCGTTTTGATTTGCATTTCTCTAATCAATAATGATTTAGAACATTTTTTCATATGACTATAGATGGCTTTGATTTCTTCATCTGAGAATTGTCTGTTCATATCCTTTGACCATTTATCAATTGAGGAATGGCTTATAGTCTTATAAATGTGTCTTAATTCTCTAAATATTTTAGAAATAAGGCCCCTATCAGAGAGACTGGTTGTAAAGTTTCTTTCCCAATTTTCTACCTTCCTTCTAATCTTAGTTGCATTGGCTTTGTTTGTGCAAAAACTTTTCTTTTTTTTTAAAAATTATATTAATTTATTTTGATTTCAACAATCACTTCCATATGCTTTTGAGTTAAAAATTTTTTCTCCCCCTTCTTCCCCCTGACCCTCCCCAAGACAGTGCACAATCTGATATAGGCTTTACATTTACATTCCTATTAAACATATTTTCACATTAGTGAAGTTGTAAGTAAAAATCAAAACCAATAGGAGGAACCATCAGAAAAATGAAACAAAACTCAACAGAAGGTAAAAATAAGCAATAGTGATTCGACTTCCATAATTCTTTCTTTGGTTGCGGACAGCATTTTCCATCATGCGGCCTCTGGAGATGTCTTAGATTCTAGTAATGCTGAGAAGGGTTCACTTTAACAATACTAGTCATCAAATAACTTGGCTGTTATTGTGTACAAAATTCTCTTGGTTCTGCTTGCTTCACTCAGCATCAGACCATATAAGTCTTTCCAGGTTTTTCTGAAGTCAGCCTGTTCAACATTTCTTATAGCACAATAGTATTCCATTACATTCATATACCACAACTTGCTCAACCATTCCCCAATTGATGGGCATCCCCCAGTTCTTTCCCACCACAAAAAGAGCTGCTATGAATATTTTTGTACGTGTGGGTCCTTTTCCCATTTGTATGATCTCTTTGGGATATAGCACTAGAAGTGCCATTGCTGGATCAATGGGTATACACATTTTTGTAGCCCTTTGGGCATACTTCCAAATTGTTCTCCAAACAATGCATCAGTGTTCCAATTTTCCCACATCTTCTCCAACATTTATCATTTTCCTGTTTTGTCATATTGGCCAATCTGATAGTTGTGATGTGGTACCTCAGAGTTGTTTTGATTTGCATTTCTCTAATCAATAATGATTTAGAGCATTTTTTCATATGACTATAGATGGTTTTATTTTCTTCATCTGAGAATTGTCTGTTCATATCCTTTCACCATTTATCAATTGGGGAATGGCTTGCATTCTTATAAATTTGTCTTAATTCTCTATATATTTTTAAAATAAGGCCTTTATCAGAGAGACTGGTTATAAAAATTCTTTCCCAATTTTCTACCTTCATTCTAATCTTAGTTGCATTGGCTTTATTTGTGCAAAAACTTTTCAATTTAATGTAATCAAAATTATCCATTTTGCTTTTCATAATGTTCTCTATCTCCTGTTTGGTCATGAATTCTTCTGTTCTCCATAGTTCTGATAGGTAAACTATTTCTTGTTCTTCCAGTTTACTTATAGTATCAGCCTTTATATCTAAGTCATGAACCCATTTTGACTTTATTTTGGTATACAGTGTGAGATTTGGGTCTATGCCTAGTTTCTGCCATACTCTTTTCCAGTTTTCCCAGCAGTTTTTTTCAAAGAGTGGGTTCTTATCCCAGAAGCTTGGGTCTTTGGGTTTATCAAATAATAGATTACTATAGTCATTGACTACTGTGTCTTGCATATTGAACCTATTCCACTGATCCACCTCCCTATTTCTTAGGCAGTACCTAGCAGTTTTGATGATTGCTGCTTTATAATACAATTTAAGATCTGGAATTGCTAGGCCACCTTCCCCTGCATTTCTTTTCACTAGTTCCTTTGATATTCTAGACCTTTTGCTTTTCCAAATGAATCTTGTTATTATTTTTTCTAACTCTATAAAATAATTTTTGGTAGTTTGATTGGTATGGCACTGAATAAGTAAATTAGCTTAGGTAGGATTGTCATTTTTATTATGTTAGCTCAGCCTACCCATGAGCAACTGATGTTTTTCCAATTATTTAGATCTGACTTTATTTGTGTGAAAAGTGCTTTGTAATTGTGTTCATAGAGCTCCTGAGCTTGTTTTGGGAGGTAGACATCTAAATATTTTATAATGTCTACAGTAAGTTTAAATGGAATTTCTCTTCCTATTTCTTGCTGTTGGGCTTTGTTGGTAGTACATAGAAATGCCGATGATTTATGTGGGTTTATTTTATAGCCTGCAGCTTTGCTAAAGTTGTTTATTATTTCAAGCAGTTTTTTATTTGATTCTCTAGGATTCTCTAACTATATCATCATGTCATCTGCAAAGAGTGATACCTTTGTTTCTTCTTTACCTACTCTAATACAAGGTGATTTTCTTAAAACACCAGTCCAGCCATATCACCTCCATACTCAAACGTTAGTGTGTCCTGGGTTATTCCTTTCACTATCCCTATCTCCAGGATTAAATATAAAATCCTCTGGTATCCAAAATCTCTCAAAACCTATCTCCCCCCATATACATTCACTCCTTCCCAGTCTTCTTACACCTTGCACTTTCCCACATATCCTTCAATCCAGTGATGCTGGCCACCTTACTGTTCTAAGAATAAGATAGTCCATCTCTCATTTCCAAGCATTTTCTGTATCTGTCCCACATGCCTAGAATTCCTTCTGTCCTCATCTCCATATCCCAGCTTCCGTGACTCATTTCAAGACATAATTAAAATTCTATCTTCTATGGGCAGCCTTTCTAAATCTCTCTCAATTCTAATGTCTTCCCTATGATAATTATTTCCTATATTCTGTATATTATTTGGTCATATATAATTGTTTGGGTTGGGGGCATGTTGTCTTCTCCATTAGATTGTGAGCTCCTTGAGAGCAGGGATTGTCTATTATCTTTTGTATGCCCAGTTTAGCACAGTGCCTGTCACATAGTAGGTATCTAATAAATGATAATTGAGTGTGTATATATACAAGTGCATATATATGCATACATATATAGAGAAACAGAGGCAGAAAAAATAGGCAAAGACAGAAAGACAGAGACATAGAGAGAGAATGAGACAGGGGCAAAAAATGAGAGAGAGACAGACAGACAGGGGAGTTTAACAATTTTACATACTTTAGTTCTCTAAAAGAGTCCAACATGGTTATGGTTATGTAGTTATGAGCTTATGTGAGCTTACATCAACTAAAGCAAAAGATATTTCAGCAAGATATGAATTTTGGTTGAAACTTTTTTGAGAAACCAACACATTGGCCCTGGCACAGGTGGACAGTAATTTGAGCCTCTCCTGCATCTTGCCAACAAGAAAACACTGCATAGTAATGGTGATAAGTTAAAAGCACTTCCAATAAAATTGGGGATGAAACAAGGGTGTCCATTATCACCACTGTTGTTCAATATGGTACTGGAAACATTATCTTTATCAACAGGAGAAGAAAAAGAAATTGAAGATATCGTAATAGGCAAAGGAGACAAAACTATCATTCTTTGCAGATGATATGATGACATATTTAGAAAATCCTAGAGAATCAAGTAAAAACTACTTGAAATAATATACAACTTCAGCAAAGCTGCAGGTTTTAAAATAAACCCACATAAATCATTGCCAGTTCTATATATTACCAACAAAGCCCAACAGCAAGAGATAGGAAGAGAAATTCTATTTGAAGTTATTGTAGACATTATAAAATATTTAAGAGTCTACCTGCTGAAACAAACTCAGTAACTATATGAACACAATTAAAAAACACTTTTCACAAAATAAAGTCAGATCTAAATAACTGAAAAAACATCAGTTGCCCATGGGTTCCATTGCCATCCTTAATAAAAAAAAAAAAGTCAAATGTTATGTAAATGGAAGGATTACCTGTCGTCAAATAATATACCATTGTTTCACTTAATGATCTTCCCTCTAGTGCTTTCTGATGCTAATCTGTCACATAATGTATCATTTTTCATGATTATTCTGCTTACATGCTAATGTTAGAATTTTTTTTATTTCTCCAACTATTCTGAAAGATATAGCTTTATGTTGAAAAAAAGCCATTTAACAGCTTTGACCTACCATAAAATGATACACAGAGAATATCCCCTGGGCTTTAAACACAGTGAAACATCTTTGTAATTTAGACAAGAGAAGACAAAGAATGCTGTAAATTTAAGTATAAGTAATGCTGGTCAGGCTTCCTATTTTATAGTGATGTAGTATGCCATAGTGGAAAGAAAACTGGCTTAGGAGCCAGAGACCTGGGTTCCTATCCCCCATCTGACAGCTTCCTGCCATAGTGACCTTGGGCAATAATTTATTCTCCCTGAACTTCACTTGTCTCATTTATAAAATGAGGATATTAAACTCTGTGGCCTTCTAGAATCAAGTCCTTTCCATTTCTAGATACTATTGTCCTTTACAATTTAAAAAATGTTTCACATGGTTCTATTTACTTAAACATTTTTCATGCTCCATAAGACAAAGGGAAGAAAAACATGGAGGACTGAAGTCCTAATTATTATATATCCACAGCTTTTAGCAGCATAGGGAAAATTCTTTTTCAGATATTACAATCAAAGAAAATACAAATAAACAATTTTGTATGAGAAACAAAAATTTTGTAGCATCTTCACTTTCCTGTCATCATTTCCTAAACTTATATTTCACTTGGTCATCATCATCATCCACTTCTTTGATCATTTCATTAACCTTCTGTGAATTTCTCCCTAAATTTGATCACCACAAAAGAAAGTTCTGCTAATTAACATAACCATTGTCATCTATATCAAACACAAAGACCTCACTATCTTCACACAGTGAATTCACACAGACTTCACAGTTCCTCACTGCCTATGTTTTTCAATTTTCTTGTCATCCCTGACAGAAAATCTGGAAGATCATGTACCTTTGCTATCAGCATTCCCTTTGTTATTCATATTCCGTAATTCATTTTCTGTGGAGTCTTGCCCAAGTAGCCACATTATAGTCTCAGGTGCTTAGTTATCATTGTACCATCTACATCCTTGTCAAATAGTAAAAAATCATCCTTGAATTCTGTAATATGTTCTTCTATTAATTGATCAGCCATGTTGCCATCACTACTAGTGCCCAAGTTCCTTTCAAAAAAACTTCAATAGATCACTGCTGCACTCAGAGATCATCCTTCTAAATAGTTGGAAATGGTATCATGTCCCTGCTAAATCTTTTTGATTCAACATTTTTGATATCATACTTGTGATTCTATTGATGTAAGGAACTTTCAGTCAAGAAATATCCACTATTAAAGAGTATAGGCAATGTCTCTGCAACTTTATAGCCTTCAAGAGTTACTTGTGGCCCAGAGAGGTTGTAACTTGTGTAGCATCACTCAAATAGGATGTGTGAGAGACAAGAATTGATCTGAGGATGGGGCTGCTAGGTGGCGCAGTGGACAGAGCACCGGCCCTGAAGTCAGGAGGACCTGAGTTCAAATCCAGTCTCAGACCAAACACTTGACACTTACTAGCTGTGTGACCCTGGGCAAGTCACTTAACCCCAATTGCCTAAAAGCAAAAAACAAAAAACAAAAAAAATGAATTAATCTGAGGTCTTCTTGACATTGAGGTCAGTTCTCTATCTCTTGTCACACACTTTCTCCTACATGATAAACATTCCCATACTTATATGTCATGGCCTCCAACAATTTTATAATTTTGTTTGCCCTCTCTTGTGCAATCTAAAATTTTTAAAATGTTCTTCTTTAAACATAGTGCCAGAATAAAAAACAATATTCCAGATGTACCCTAACCAAGGACAGAATATAGAAAGACTAACTCCTTAATTGAGACATTACGCATCTCAACACAGCCTAAGACAGTGGTAGCTTTTTTGTTGGACATATCATTTGAAAGGACGCATATTTATCTCACAATTCACTAAAACTCTCAGGTCTTTTTCACATAAATTTTTGTATAAACTTTTCTCTTCTTATTAACTTTTATCATTTAAATATAGGCTTTTATATTTCTTGAATTATTTTCATATCATTAGATAGTGCCAATCATTCTAACCTTTTCTGATATTTTGGGATTCCAAATTTGTCATCTAACATGTTAGTTGTCACTCCCAGTTTTGCATCATCAAATTTCATAATTATGCCATCTGCACCTTAATCCAAGTCATTGATAGAAATATCTAACAATGTAAGGCCAAAGACAGATCCCTGGAGCACTCCACTAAAATCTCTCAAAGTCGACATCAATAACAAACCAATATGCTTTGTGTCTAATCATTCCACCAATCTGAATCACTGAACTGTTCTATCATCTAGGTTACATTTGTCAATGCTGCCTAAAAATAATGTGAGAGGCTTGCTTAAATGCCTTGCTAAAATATAATAATAAAGGAGAGATGGTAAGATCTCAAGAAAAAAAATCTAGAGTCACATAGAGAAATACTTCCTCTAAGGAGAAGATGAGGGACATGTTTCTACCAATGTGGAAGCATAGGAAACTGACCAAAAACCAAAAAATTTTAAAGTGTATATTTCTAAAAGGTGGGAACAAGAGCTAGATAACAGAAGATGAATACAAAATTAGGCACAGTCCAGCAATAGTATTGTCAGCAAAGCTAAAACTCAGAATGAACTGACGCTGATGAGGAAAGCTGAGGACAACAAAAATAATGTTTTAAAGCTATCCTGAGGTGGAAAAGAACAAAGAAAGCAAAAGATAATAGATCTAGAGTTGGCAGAGATCTTAGAATTCATCTAGTCTAAACTTTCCTTCTATGGAAAAAGAAACTGGGACCTAAAGATTTTAAGTGACTATGCCAAACTTATGTAGGTAGTTAATGGAAAAGTTGGGGTTTGGATTAAGGGCATAAGAATCCAACTTTAGTATTCCTTCTCCTTCATTATTTTATCTATTTTTAGAATTCTGCTTGAAATGTATGGTATGATAATAACTGACAATAGAGAGAAAGAAGGTATGTTCAATACTTATTTCATTTCTGTTTCCTCTGACAAGGAGAATGACCTTTGGTCTGAGAAATACAGAAAATAAGTGGCTCATGGGAGATTGACGTTCAATCTAAGTAAGAATCTAGTGAAATAATACCTTGATGTCTTTGATGGGCTCAATCTATGTGGCCCAGAACAAATAGATATGATTGCTGAGACATCATCAATAAACTAAAAAAGATCATGAGGAATAGGAAGAATGGCACTGGATTGACAAAAGACATATTCCAGTGAAGGAAGAAGAAGAAGAAGAAGAAGAACAAGAACAAGAACAAGAACAAGAACAAGAACAAGAACAAGAACAAGAACAAGAACAAGAACAAGAACAAGAACAAGAACAAGAACAAGAACAACAACAACAACAATAAAAACAGAAGAATCTGGAAACTATAGGGCCTGAATTTGACTTTTACTAGTGGTAAAATCCTGGCAAGTTTCATTTAAGTGATGAGTAATAAATAGCTAGGAAATAGTGAAGAAAGAAAGGAAGGCAGGAAGGAAGGAAGGAAGGAAGGAAGGAAGGAAGGAAGGAAGGAAGGAAGGAAGGAAGGAAGGAAGGAAGGAAGGAAGGAAGGAAGGAGGGAGGAGGGAAGGAAGGAAGGAAGGAAGGAAGGAAGAAAGAGAAAAAAGAAAGAAAGAAAGAAAGAAAGAAAGAAAGAAAGAAAGAAAGAAAGAAAGAAAGAAAGAAAGAAAGAAAGAAAGGAAGGAAGGAAGGAAGGAAGGAAGGAAGGAAGGAAGGAAGGAAGGAAGGAAGGAAGGAAGGAAGGAAGGAAGGAAGGAAGGAAGGAAGGAGAGAGTTAGGGAAGGAAGGAAAAAATGAAGGAAAGAAAGAAAGAACAAGTCATGGCACACACAAAAAAGAAAAAAAAATGTAATTTTTTTTGGACAGTTTTCCAAAAACGATACCTCAGGAATACGTTGCAGATGTAGTTTACTTAGATTTTAGCAGAACATTGGATAAATTCTCTGAAGTAGTTCATTTAGAAAAGATGGTAAAATGTGGACTAGATAACAGTACAGTTAGATAGGTTTGGAACTAATGAATGGCCAGACCAAAATGTAGTCATAGCTGATTTGATGTCAAATTGGAAGGAGGAATGCAGTAGTGTACTCAAGAATCTATGCTTGAAGCTGTGCTACTTAATATATTTTATCAATAACTTGCAAAAAGGCAAAATGCATGTCTATTAAATTTACAGGTGACATAAAACTGGGTCAATAGCTACTTTGAGGGACCTTGGAATTAAAGTGAAAAATATTTTGATAGACTGAATCAAATAAGAGAGAATCAATGTAAAATTTTAATATAGGTTCAAAGAATCAACTCCCTAAGTACAAGAAGGGGGAAATTTGGTTGCAAAGCAGTTCATCTGAAAGAAGTCTGAGGATTTTGGATGGTCACAAGTTCAATATAAGTCAATAGTGTAAGATAAAAGCAAAAAAAAGGTAAATGGCATCTTGGGCTGCATTAAGAAAAATGTAACATCCAGGAGTAGGGAGAGAATTGCTGTCTCACTTTTGTTCAGAATATATCTGGAGTATTTTGTACAGTTATAAGTGCCCGCTGTAGGGAGGGTACTGCTAAACTACAAATAATTCAAAGGTGAGTAAACATAATGATGCACGGACTCAAATTCATGTCATTTGAAGAATGAGTCAAGGAACTAAGGATGTTAACCTGGAAAAGAGAAGAGTTAGAGGAAAATTAAATTTGAAAAAGACAAAAGAATATGTCCTTGGCACATTTGTTGTCGTTGTTTAGTTGTTTCAGTCACTTCCACTTCTAAAAAGCCCTGTTGAGGTTTTCTTGACAAAGAAACAGGAGTGGTTAGCCATTTCCCTCTCAAGCTCATTTTACAGATGATAAAACCAAGGCAAATATGGTTAAGAGACTTTCCCAAGGTCACATGGCTAGTAAGTGTCTATGGCCAGATTTGAACTCAGGAAGATTAATCTTCTTGACTCCAGGCCCAGCACTCTATCCACTACACCACTTAGCTGACCACTTGGCACATAATAAGCAATTACTGGATGTTTCCTGCTTGATAGATTAATTGACTGATTGGTAGATTTTGCTTGATCCTAGAGGCCAGTCCCAGGAGCAGTGGGAAATTTTAAAGGTATACCTGAAGGAGGAATGCAAAGGAAAAACAAACAAAAATATTCCAAACAGTGTATTACAAAGCACAATGGGCTGTTCCCCTCACCAGAGATCTTTGAACAAAAGGTGGATGGTCACTTTTTGAGTATGTCACAGAGAGAATTCTTGATCACGTACAGGTTGGACATGAGTATACCATAAAGTACAATGCTACTCCAGTGTCTCTTTTTGTTTAATCTGATCGTTAGGGATAAGGTATGTTCTTCCATTATTATGGACACATGTGACCAGAAAAAGAAACAAGCTATTCACATAATAAGATTGAAGGATAAAATAAAAGTGACCAGCATGTCGCACAAAAAATCCATAATGCAGTCAGAGGGAAGATAAATAATATTATTGACCTTTGAGGTCATTTATTCAAAACCCCTCATTTTACAAATAAGGAAACTGATACTCAGAGATGTTAGGGAACACACCCACAGTTATAAAGACATTAAGTAGCCAGGGTAAGATTCTTCCACAAGTCCCCTAACTCTAAATCCTTTCCACAACACCATATTGCCTCTCTTTAATGGACATTTATATTATCCATTTATATATTCAATTCTTCCTCAACTACTCATATTCAATCACTTGCCGCAACTTTTCAATTCTCCCTCCATAATATCAACTATATCTATCTCTTTACATTCAGCAAACACCATCAAATAAATAGCCCTAAACTGAAAAGGGGGTCCAGGCCATTAATAACCAGCCCTTCCAAAATCACAATCACAGACTTATGTAAACAATATAAGGGATATAAACACCACTCATGGTCTTAGACATCCCTCATAAAAGAGTGGACACACACAGAGAGAAAAAAGATGGAAACACTCAAGGTCCTCAGGCTAATAAAACCACTGTACTGTACCTCCTCCAAAGTGCCCTTTGTGATTATAAAAGCATATAGGTCAGTTTATAGTCTCTAGAAATACAAGTCCAACTTCTTTCAGATTTCACATTCTGACTATAGGCAGCCTCAGTGTGGAAGACGCTGGCATATTTCTCAGGGCAATGAACTGCAGCTGTTTCTTTCCAGTTCAATTCCAGAAGAAATATTTTTAAGCACCCAGATGGTATCATGTGCCAAGCACTGTGCCAAGCACTGTTCCAAGTACTGGGGTTACCAAACCTAGCTTCACTTCCCAGTTGTAGTACCATGTAGCAGGCACAGAACCAAAAAAAAAATAATCTTTATCCATCAGCACCTACTTCTGGCAGATACCCATACTTCAGAAGAGCTCATTTAAATACTTGCAGAGTAGGTTAGTTAATTGAAAAGCATGAATACCTCTGGCTGCCTGATAGCCAGGTGGTGGTATCATGCCTTGTCCCGAAATTTTATTTAAAAAAAATGATTAAGTTTCATGTTTGTGGTTTAATCTAGGTCTGAGCCCTTCTGTATATCTAAACTTAGATGGAGTTGGCCAAATGAAGGGACATCTGCATTATTATATCTTTTTTTTAATCTAGTAGTTTTATGTCGGATCTGTCAACTTGTTGCGATTGAAGTGTGGACTTACTAGTCTATGTGCACTATGGAGAGTCACCAATATGTATGTAAAGTTGTCCTATTAAAATGAGTATATTTTCAGGTATTCTTGTACTTTTTTTGTACTCTTGTTTCTCTTTCAGAAAACATTTTATTTTATTGTTACTTACTTTCTAAACTTTTAGCTGCTTACTGAAAATAATGGCTGCTAATGGAACTGTTTGCCTCAACACTTCCAAGTTACATATATATACATATATATACACATATATATATATATATTTTCCAATAATAATTACAATTAAAAAGTATTTGAAGGGGTGTATTACTAAAGAATAATTGGACTGACTTTGCTAAGCCCCAGAGGGCAGAAGTAGAAGCAATTTGTGCAAGTTGCAGAAAGAAAGGTTTATCTTGATATAAGGACATACTTTCTAACCATTTATAGTACTCCAAAGTAAAATGGCTGCCTCAAGATACCTATTCTCTATCACTGAAGTTCTTCAAAGACAGGTTGACCACTTGGGGATGCTGTAGAGAGAACTGAATTTAGCTGTTGGTTATATTAGATGACCTCTGAATCTCCTTTCAGTTCAAAACTATGAAATTCTGTGAATTACACCGCATTCTTATTTCCCATGACTATATATATATATTTTTTTCCACTCTGAGAGAACGTGACAGTCTATTCTAAGACCAGAACATAAAGCTCCCTCATTTGTTGGAGGCAGAAGGAATGAGGGGTGAGGCATTTTTATGAGCCATCTAGTTTCCTGCTCTTTGATTCTGTTCAGAGTTCACAAGTTACACCCTTCCAGATCTAGAAGAGGGCATGGGAAGACCCAAGGCAGATGATCTTTCAGGGTTCTCATCTCAGGCTGTGTCACCATACTACTTTCTAAAAGGGCACAGACTCCCTTGAACAAATTTCAGCATGCAAATTAGAATATGTCAAAATGTTTAAGACACAATTTTTTTTCTTCATAAAATGTTTCTAGGACTAAACGATGCCTTTCTAGCTAGACCAGTTAATATACTATTGAAGAGAAATTAATGTCATTAATTAAAAAGTTAATTAGAGAATAGGAGTAATGTAGGACTCATGATGATCTAAAATGGATGCCTTCTTTCCAACAACTAAACATACATTTATTAAACACCTACCATGTTCAGGTGACATGGCAAGATCAAAAAAAAAAAAGAGCACATGCCTCAAGAAATATACATTCTCCTGGGAGGAAATAACATGTATACAATAAACCAAAATAGAATATGTGCAAAATAAACATAATATAATAAGGGAGTCACTTACAATTGGAGGGAGATTATGAAAATTATCTTATGGGAGGTGGCATTTGGGCCACACCTTGGAGGGGAGGGAATTTCAAAAAGTAGAGGTGAGGAGAAAAGCACTCTAGCCATGGAAGACAGCCAGAGGTGAGCTAGAAATAGCTCCAACCACCTGAGCCCATTGTTAAAATTTCAGTGTGAACATTTACGCCTCAGAAATAGGTAAAACGCTAAAAATCAGAGCTAGATTTATTGTTTTGTTGACTGAGTTTGAGAAAAGTGATGGAGAAAATGCTAATAGTGCATATTCACCTTAAAATTGTCCTGAAAACGTTTTTCCCCAGAGAGTTGTTTGTTGAATATTTACTAGTATACTTCTGGGAAAGCCTGCGCAAAGGCATACAAGAGAAAGATGGGAGGTCATATACAAAGAACATCACATAGGCCACTTGATACATGGCACATCACCGATAGTACAGAGGAGATAGCTCTCTACAATGGAATGCCTTCAGACTGCTAGACATGACAGCCTCCACCATCATGTGATCACAAGCAAAGCCCTTCCACTGAGTTTCTCATACTTTATCCTTTGGCTTAGGAAAAAATGTGTCAATTTTTCCTTGCCAAAAGAAAGAATAGTCTGTCTCTTCTATTTCTCTTTGAGACACAAAGATAATACAAAAGTAGGCCTATAAAGACAATAATCTTTTCTACTATATTATAATATCTTGGTCTACTACTCCTCAGATTATAGGATCATATATTTAGAGCTGCAAGGGGCCACAGAGGACATCTAATTCAATCCCCTCATTATATAATAATAGCCAGCATTTTTATAGAGCTTTAAGATTTGCAAAATACTTTGCAAATACTTTTTTATTTTTATCATCCTAACAACTGCGAGAAGTAGATGCTACTATTATCCTCATTTTAAATTTGCAGAAACTGAGGCTGAGAGAGGTTAAATGACTTGCCCAAAGTCACATAGCTAGCATCTGACGCAAATTTTGAACTCAGAACTTCCTGAATCCAGTTCTAGTCCAGCACTGAGTCCATTGCACCACTTAGCTGACCCTATATATATTAGAAACTGAGAACTAGAGTAGTTCACTTCATTAATCCAAGATCACCCAAGTAATAAAGCAAGGATGGGAAACCTAGTTAAAGGTAATGATCAGGCAAGACCCAGAAGTCCATAGCAATAATCTCCCTTAATCTAGAATTTCAATTAATCAACTAACACTCATTTATTAAGCACTTACAATATACATACAAAGGCAACCTTACCAAGGGTTTTAACCTGGGGTCTATATTTTTTTTAATATTTTGATAACTGTATTCAATATTATTGATTTTTTTGTAATCCTATGTATTTTATTCTATCCATTTATAAATATTGTTCTGTAAAGAGATCCATTAAGTTTCACCAGATTGCCAAAAGCCTGGATGAGAAGCTCTTGCTTTTTGTCAAAAGAAAAGAAAGAAAGAAATTCAAAAGGAGCTTCATTAATACTATTCTCTCTCTTCTTCTTTATTTCCTCTACTTGGATATAATATGAAAGTATCATTTATGGATTGGACTAGTCTTTCAGAAAAATTCTTTTCAGAATCTATCAATCTATCGAAACTGTCATCACACATTACCCACATTTCCCAGTGCCCTCCTGATGATCACCTAAAGAAACAGAACTAATAATGTGTAATCCCTCACATCATTTTTTTTTATTTGAGTAAAATCTGATTTCTGCCAGGCACTTGGGATGTGTTGTTGTGGCTAATTTCATGATATCTTAAGAAAGCAACATAATGACACTATTATATCTAACTTCTCAAATTAATATCCTCAACTCTCCTCTTCCATACCCTATATATCCCAAGTTTCCAGGTTTGGCTGATTCTACCTGCCTGGTGCTTTTCACATACAGTTCTTTATCTCCACTCACATACCACCACTCCAGGTCAGGCCCTGAGCCCCTCTAGCCTAGAGTATAGCAAAGACCTTCTAATCGGTCTCTCTGCATACAACTCTGAGCAACTGGTAAGCTGGCATTTCTAAAGCACAGATCTCTCTATGTAATTTTTTTTCTGATTGAGAAGATTCAATAACTCCCTACTGCCTTTAGGATAAAAAGTAAACATACAAATTACTCTATTTGGCATTTAAAGCATTTCCCAATCTGACTGTGACCTATTTTATCAGTCGTTACGCATTGTTTCCCATCATCCATTCTATGTTCTAGCCAAATTGGTACGCTTGGTGTCCCCTATATGTCATTCTATTAGCTATGCCTGTGCCTTTCCACGTGTCATCCCCCATGCCTGGGCCTAGAGTATTTTCTAGCCCTCCACTTCTTGGAACCCCAGCTCTTGTCAAGAGTCATCTCTAGTGTCACCTCCTACTTAAAGTTTTTTTTTTTTCTCAGACTTCCTAATTATTAGTACTGTATCTTTCAAAAGTAGTATTTTGTGTATTGACTTAATTGTGTATGTGCTATCCCAACCCCCAAGCAGAACGGATATTCCTTGAAGGAAACGACTGTTTCACTTTTATCTTTGTGTCACTGGTATTTGTCATAGTACCTGGTTTTTAACAAATGGTTTTTTTTTTTGGAAATGAACTGACATCACACACCTATACGATCATGAGGAATTGGCTTTTTTTAATGCTCACTCATCATGAACCTATTCTGGCTAATTAAAGGCCAAGTGCTGCTATTGTTGTTGTTCAGTTGTTTTCAGCTGTGTCTGACTCTTTGTGACCCAATTTAGGGTTTTCTTGGCAAAGATACTCAAGTGGTTTTCCGTTTCCTTCTTCAGTTCATTTACAGATGAGGAACTGAGGCAAACAGACTTGCCCAGGGTCATGAAGTTGGTAAATATCTGAGGACAGATTTAAACTCAGGAAGATGAGTCTTCCTTACTCCAGGCCCGTCACTCTATCCACTGTACCACCTAGCTGTGACAAGTAACAAATGGAAATAATTAATTTGGTTTGGTTTGAATTAGGTTAGATTCTTTGAGTCTATATTCTACTCAAAACAATTTCACTTTTACATATTTGCTGCCATATTGATTTTCCTAAGGCATGGCTCCTGTTATGTTGTTTCTTGATCAAAAACCTATAATTGCTGAATAAGTTATGAACTACTTTGCTGGACAGTCAAAGCCCTCCTTGATACTACATCAATCTATTTTTCTAGTGTTATTTATTTTATGTTCCCAGTGCTCTCTAAACAAATGGCAGTACACCTCAACCAAAATGACCTCACCCAGAATTGATCTTTCTGAACTATGTTATGCATATCTTTTATTGATCTTGTACTGTTTGGGGTTTTGAGGATATGGAGGAGTAATGAGAGAAGCAAAACTATGATTTTCTCAATGTGGATCCCGTTCAGCAGGGAAAGTCCCTATACTGATACAGACGTCTAAGAAATCAATGGTTCACAGCTTTGGAGAATTGCCTGGGACACTGAAAACTTAAATGATTTGCCCATGGTTATACAACTATTATATGTCAGAATTGGTACTTGAGCAGAGGTCTTCCTAACGACAGACTACCTTCTATCCACTGTGCCACACTGCCTCTCTTTATATCATATTTTATGTCATAATTATTTTATGAATGAATTGTTAACCAAAAACAATATCACAATGAGATATGTATTGCAACCAGGTTTATTATAAGAGAAATGAACATGCATGTGAAACTCTGTGCAAGTGCAGAGAGGTCACAATCCACTTTTTTTTTTTTTAGTTAGACAATGGAATTAAGCGACTTGCCCAGGGTCACACAGCTAGCAAGTATTATGTGTCTGAGGTCACATTTGAACTCAGATCCTCCTGACTGCAGGGCCAGTGCTCTATACACTGTGCTTCTTAGGGGCCACAGGACAGGTCACAATCCAAACAGAAGTTTGTATATTTATAAGATTACAACAAAGAAGCAAGGAGAGACAGCAATCCCCTCCCAAATGGAAATGGCATGGCAGGAAGAAAAGAGCAGCAGAGGTGGAGAAAGGACAATTCTCTCCCAAAGGGGAGGAGAAAACATGAATAAATTAGATGACAAAAACAACATTATTTTCCTTTGGGAACTGCTAGACCATAAAGGTATGATGGTCTGCTTATCTACAAGGGTCCCAGCTGCACAGTTTCTCAACCTGGTATAGACTGACTGATGCCTGTCTTGACCCCCAAGGACACACAGGGAGTCCAACTTAGGGTACAAATAACAAATTATGTTAGCTCGGGGGTGGGGAGGACTTCATCCTTCACCAGGTCAGGGCTTCCTGCATTCTGGTCCAGTGTTTCCTGAAAATACGGCAACTCAAAAAGACAAGTTCAGGGGACCCCTTAACAGACTTACCTTGCCGTACTGGACTATATGTTCTATATGGACTATATATTCCATGAAGTCAAGGACTGTATCACTGTTATATTTCTGTCTTTTATACCACCTAGTATAATGTCTTACCCAGAAGACAAACCCAATGAATATTTATCAAAACTTGAAACTTTAGAGCAAGGGTTCTTAACTTAATTTGAGTCAGGATCCTTTTGGCAGTTTGACAAAGCCAATGGACTTCTCAGAACAACGTTTAATGCATGAGATAAAATACATAGGATTGGAAAAAAACACAAATTATATTGAAATTCAGGTCTCAAAATTACAATTTTAAAAAATGGTTCACAGAGCCCAGGTTAAGAACCCCTACAGTTTAGTCAATGAAGGACTTACTTCATACTCAGTAAGTAGCAGAAACGATGTCCAAAGTAGTAGAAGACAGTTCTGGGCAAAAGAAGAAATGGACCTTCTCTGACAATTAATGGGGCATTAATTAACGTCCATTGATGTTATTTACACATAGGTTATAACTGGTAAAAGAAAAGTCAATTTTAGCCCAAATATGATTTCTGAACTTCACCCTATCACTGTCCATTGCTAAGATATATTTGAATGGTATACTTCAAGGATATACAATGTATTTTTCAACTGAATAACAGTTTGGGCCAGAAATTGACTATAATAGCTACCTTGGGTCCATATGATTTCCACCTCGATTATGTTGGCCTTTCTTGGTAACATGGGCAACATGAAAAATAGGTGGAGAATAAGTATACAGAAACAGAAAGCTACCACTGAGTAGATAATTGTTCCATGAGACTAGTAGGTTGCTGATGTCTTAAGGAAAAAAAAATATATATCCTCTAGATATGAAATCTGTGGTACTCTCCTTCTATTATACACAGTACAAAAGGACTTATTTTCCATCATTCAGAAGAATAGAATTCAAAGAAATACCTGGCTTTGAAGCTTTGTTCTGATTTATAGCTGAGCTAGTCCTTTTAAAAAAAAAATAAAATGATTATTTTAAATGGCACTTTTGAAAGTATTTCTCTCAGCAGGTTACTGGAGCTGGGAAAATACCTCTTCATGTTGGAATTTAATAAAAACAAAGTCCTTGAAGAAAAGTTTCTTTCAAGCCTTTTTTTCCCCCCTTTTCTTCCTAAAAGGCACTGAGTAAAGGATCAGTATACACAGTTGCCATGGCTTTGTGGTGATCAATTCACCACAAAATTAGAACTTCAAGGGATCTCAGAGGTCCTCTAATCCATTTAATCTACAGAGGTAACCTAGACCCCATTTTATAGATGAGGAAACTAAGGCCCCTCCAAAAGTCAAATGACTTGCCCAAGGTCACCCAAGCAGTAAGTAGAAGAAACAGGCTGTGTTTATAAAAGGAAGTAGCTAGAAAGAAGTGGTTTCTGCCTCTCTTAAAATACAAGTCCTTCAGCTGAGGTGTTTACCATATTCAGTTAGTCAATAAGCATGTGTAGAGCATCTACTAGCTGATAGACACTACATTAAGTGCTACGGATAGAAAGACAAAAACAGTTCCTTCCTTCAAGGAGCTCACAATCTTATGAGACAGACAATATTGCAAATAACTAGGTCCAAATATGGCAGTTAGGTGGTACAATAGATAGCGTGTTAGGCCTGAAGTCAGGAAGACTCATCTCACTAAGTTCAAATCTGGCCTCAGACATTTAGTAGCTGGGTGACCCTGAACAAATCATTTAACCCTGTTTGCCTCAGTTTCCTCAAGTGTAAAATAAGCTGGAAAAGGAAAAGGCAAACCACTCCAGTATCCTTGCCAAGAAAATCCCAAATGGTATCACAAAAAAGTGCACATGAGTAAAAATGACTGAAAAACAAGGTCCAAATATAATAAATACAGGAGATAGTCTCAGAGAGAAGGCACTAAGATTGAGGCAAACTGGAAAAGTCTTCTTGAAGAGGTGGAACTTTAGCTGAGACTTGAAGGAACTCAGGAAATTCAGGAAGCAGAGATGAAGAAGGAGAACATTTCAGGCATGAGGACAGCCAGCCAAAATGCCTGGAGTCAAGAGATGGCTATTATGTGTGAGGCAGAGCGAGGAGGCCTGGGTGCCTATTTTACTAGATGTTTAAAACCTTGTTGTCTTTGAATTACAGAGGCTGGCACAATGTTATCTTACTTGGAAAGAGACTTAGAATCTTTTTCAAATTAGACAGTCTGTCAGGAGCCAGGTTATAACTACCATATGGAAGGGAAAAAATGATGTTTCCTATTCAGTGGAATATCACTATCTCTGAAGAACTAAACATAAACATGCAGAGAGCAATGGAAAGGTATATGTTGAATGTGATTCAGTTGCAACATACAGAAACTAAGTAAGAACAGGAGTAAAGAATATTGTCAAACAATTGTATGACAAGAAAAGTAGAGCTGATCACATGTCATGAGTGACAGAAGACAGGTAGCCAGAATGATCCATTGGAACTCTATGTGGGTTACCTTTTGAGAGGAAATAGACAGTAGACAAGGGTCATATGGGATTGGTTGCTAACTTCATTACTGGAGGGAACTACCAAATTGATAAGACCACAGATTCATTTGGGAATTCAGTGACCAAGCTCCAATAATGCAAGTAGATTTAAACTATAAATCAGAAAATAGGTGAATGAAATTTGGAGCAAAATTTAGAAGGAAAAATTCTCTTCTCTGATTGAACAAATGTTTATCACTGAGTTTCATATGCATAGTAGTATAACATTTTTTTTTTCATCTGTATGGCTACAAAGCAAATGAAATCAGGGAGCTAAGTATAGGGAATTGGGAAGAGTAAGTACCCTGCCCCTAAGAAATGTTAAGTTGTTAGAACTTTCTTACTAGGGGTATTAAGGATAGTAATAGAACAAAGCCTATATTGATGACACTAAGTTGCCCTGTAATGCTTGAACATAAAAAAAAGATTCATATGTCCTAAAGCCTGAAGGGCATTTCACTATGAGCTGTGCTATTCCTCTGTAACTCAGCTCTGTTCAAGTCTGGGTGAAACTGGACTTGATTAAGCAATGAGGGATGTTAACATACCTAATTGCCTTTAGGTGTTTATATTTTTTTAAATCTATTAAAACTTCATATCCTTTTAAATATTTCCTTCATTTACATTGATGATTTTGTTTTAATTGTAGGAGATGATCATTCCAGATTCCTCGAAATATGTAACAACAAATTTAATCCTGTTTAATTACCCTCTGAGGGTATTAAAGGAAAATATAAAGTTTAGAAATGCATTGGCCAAAGATATAAGCCAGTGCGATGTAGCAGATCCCACATAGGATTCAAGTTGAAAAACAGTTCCCTGTCGGTGGTTAGTTCTCACAAACTGCTATTTGTAGGGGGTATTGTGCTGCTTGAGTCAAACAGCAAAACCTCCTGGAGAAGAAACATAATCTTATAAAAGTGCTTGGCCATATAAGTTATCCACTTTGGGAGAAGGGGGAAGAGGGTAGTGAGCAGACTACACCATGTTACTAATGAGCATCTTCAAAAAAAGACAAACAAGCAAGATATAAGGTAAATGTGTAAGAAAAAAATCAACTGGTTACACAATAAGGGCAAGCAATGGCAGGTAGATGATCTTAGTACCCTATGATGTTCTCACATTGTCAAGAGAAAGCGAGGAAGGTCTTGGGTTGACCCCTGCCCCTTTAGTAAACTTTTGAAAGAACATGCATAGGTGTTGCACAGGATGGGAAAGGATGGATGAGCTGCTATCCTCCTTTTAAAAAACAACAATAACAACTGGTAGGCATTTGAGTATTAAAGGGATTCTTAAGGTAAAGTGTATCATGGAAAAGTACAATCTTGCCATCGGTACCAGGTTCTAAATGGAGACAAATCAGGCCAGCAAGAGCCTAGACCAAAGGGAAGGTGAGATTATCAGGGCATGCTATGATATGGTGTATTACTCAAAAATAAAAAGGAAGTATTTGGCTATGATGAGTTCAAAAGTTAAAGCCATTCCCACTGGAGAGAGACAGACTGAAGTGATAATCCATGGTCAATCCAAAGTCTAAGGGCTCTTATTCAGGGGAACAGGAAAGATGGATAATTTACATAGGTGATCCAGGGATTTAGGCTGAACTGGAGAGCACTGATAAAAGGCTATGTATAATTATGTGGCAGGAAATGTCATCCAAGAATGTAAAATTCAACTGTTGAGAAATCTCAAAAATTCAAAGAAAAAAAAAGCACATCTGCTTGCATATCTCAGACCAGAATCCTAAAGCTTAAAATAGAGATGACATGATAGAGTACAGAGACTACCTGGAAATGTGAATGGGTACAATTTCCAGATATTCCCCTTTAATGTGTTCAAAGAAAGGAAGGCAAATGAAAGATGGAGGGAATTAAAATTTCTAGATTTTCTTATAAAGGACAAATTGTTTTCCACTGTAAGAAAAGACAATTCTACCTTTATATTCACAGTATATTACTTAATTATTTGGGCATCAAATATTTACTCTCATTCCTTTTTAACAGTTTCCTATTTAAATTTTACTCAGTTTAAAAAAAACAAATAATAAATTACACTTATTTAAAAATGCAGAAATTGAATTTGTTATTTTCCTTTTTCAAAAAGTTTTAGTAGTAAGACAATCACTATATTGAATAGTGAAATAATGTTGAGAAAGAAAGAATTATATTTCAATAGGCTACCTACCAATGTCTATTTTCAGCAGCCACTTTGAAAGCAAGTAAAATTACCAGAGGAATGAATGAAGCTTGGTAAATGGCAGACAATAGGCTTCTCCCTGTGGATGCCTTGCTGTTTGTATATAAAATGGTGAATCATGGTGTTAAAAACAGTGAAGAATGTGTTTACATATAAGAATAGTATATATAATGCCAGCTTACATGCTGATAGGCTTTTGATGGTTACAGTAAGCCCCATTATTGTCTTGGAACACATCTAAGAGTAGGAAAGGAAGGAAACAGCCTTTTAGAAATGCTCACTGAGCTTAGTAACATTTCTTCAAATCTATGAGAAGCTGTCAGTTTGTCAGGACCATTTATAACTACCAGGAGCATAATTGTGTCCATTGAAATGGAATTCAGAAGTGTGGTCAACATGTTGGTGAAATTTGTTACACTCAACAAGCAGCTGACAACATGTCTTGTGGTATTTTCTTAGAGAACTGATGGGGCTCTCTGTTAGAAATTGTGAATAACTCTTTCCAACTGAGCATAAGCAGAAGTCCACACTGCCTTGCACTGTCCATAAGATCCTAAAATTCACCAATTGGCCCATTTAAAAAGTTGCTAGCAAAATAATTGATTGAATGAAAAGTTTTTAAAAATGTTATTCTCTGCTGATACACACCAAACCCTCCCACGGTTCCTTCAGAGAATTTTCCTATAACAACCTAATTTGGAGATATAGTTACTAATTATTATGTCATAAGAAATCAGAAAGTCACAGAATGTTAAAGCTGGAGGGAGGTCCTCAGGGACCCAACCACCCTCATCTTACAGATAAGGAAATATTGTCAGAGAGGTTAAGTGACTTGCCCAGTGTCACAAAGCTAGTTGCTATTAGAGCTGGAAGTTAAACTGGTATTTACACCAGAATGAAAAACATCTAGGCTTATGCTGTGGGACCACCTAAGAAGTCTCCAACCACCAAAGTCAGTTCAACCACATTGTTAGTGCTTTGCCAAACTGAATCAATGAACCAGATTTGGTGAGAATCTACCCTTACCATCAGCATGGATGAGAGTTTGAAACAAATATTTAGGCCCTCATAAGCCCTAATTTCTGTTAACCTCAAAAATTCAGTGGATTAGATTTAATTTCATTTCATCAGTCAATGAGGGTAAACCTCTATCATTGTGGATTACAAACTCTTTCATCCTAAGAGATCTGTAACCATGGATAGAGTCTTGGACTTGGAGTGAGAAAATCTTGAGAATTACTAGCTGCCTGACACTTTACCCCTCTCAGCTTCACTTTCCTCATCTGCAAAATGGGGATAGTAATAGGACCTACTTCACAAAGTTGTTGTGAAGATCAGATGTTACATAATTTATGTACTTACATCATCTGTATATTTATATTTATGCCAACTATATATTTATATATAATATATACATTTACATATCTATATATTTATATCATATATAAAGAATTTCTTATACCTATACATAATCTTATTATATAAATTACTTTTATTTTCATTATTATTATTATATATCCTGCCATCATTACTACTTATCCTAAATGGTATTTGCATTTGGTCAGCAAGCATAGCACTGTGTTAAACACTGGGGATTCAAAGGAAGGAGACAGTTCATATTCTAGAAAGGGAGACAATAAGCAAATACCCATGTACATACAAAGTATGAAGTAAATCCAAGGTAATCTGAAAAGGAAGGTATTCATAGCAGGTAGACCCCTAGAAATCTCCTTAAGAGGATGAGATTTAAGCTGAATCTCAAAGCAAGCCATGAATCCAAGAAGTGGATGGAGAGCCTTCCAAGCATAGCGAATAGCCAGTGAAAATGTACAAAGTCTGGAGGTAAAATGCATGTAAAGCACAAGTAGGCCAGCTTAGCTGAATCAGTATATGTAAAGGGGAACAAAGTGCAAGAATCCTGGAAAGGTAGAAATGAATCTAGTTGTGAAGGGCTTTAAATTAAATGGGAAGTAGAGGATTTTATATTTGATCCTTATCCATAGTGTCAGTATTTAGTACAATGCCTGACACATAGTAGGAGCTTAATAAATGCTAGGTGACTGCCTGACTGATGTTGGAGGTAATAGGGAGTTACTTTAATTTATTGAGTTGGGGGAAGGGGGAAATCAGATGGTCAGACCTGTGCTTTAGGAAGTTCACTTTGGCAGCCAAATGGAGTATGGATTGGAGTGAGGGAACAGTGAAGGCAGGGAGAACAGCAAACAGACTATTCTAATAGCATAGGCCTAAAGTGATGATGGCCTAAACCAGAGTGGTGGCTGCATGAGTGCAGAGAAAGGAATGTGTACAAGAGATGGTTCGGCTATAAAAATGGCAAGATTTAACAATACAGATGATGATGATGAGGATGAGGATGAGAACGATGATGACAGTTGACATAAATGTTTACATTTATGCTTACATTGTGTTCTGCTTGTTTCAACTCATTTGAAACAAACAACAATTTTGAGTACCATACAATGGAGACATTCCTCTGGTTCCTTTTTCTAATGTTAATACATACAGCAATATCCAAGCTGCTGATCTTTTATCCCTTGATTTCTCTACAATTGCCCTATTTCCTTTGCCAGTCACATGGTTCCTTAATGATGTTTTTAGGCCTCTTCCTAAATGTAAGACATGAGATGCTGCACACAGCCTTACAGTAGGTCACTTAGGCATTTTTTTGGCTATAGCAACTTAACTTTCTGTATGACTCCAAAAAGCACTATTATATTACATTATAAAGCTCCACTAGCCAAGGAGATAAGAAGGATGAAAAAAAAATCAAAATAATGAAGCCACTTTTGTCCTATTTTCAAGGTGAAAACATCTCATTACACTTTGTGGGGAACAGTTGTGTTTATTCAGAACTTTAGAATGTACCTGTCACATGTTTTTTGTTTCCAAGATCAGCACTCAGCTGAGAAATTCCTTAATACCATTCACCAATACAGCAATTTTATCATCTGAAGGAGCATTTTTGTATAATCATTTATTCACTTGTTTCCACATGCTAATCACTTCTTCATAGTTAGCAACGTATCCTCCATAAAGGCACATCAGCTATCTCTCGATGCAAAAGAGTTAGCCTTAACATCCATTATCACATTCAATAGTATCTTAACCAACCAGTCTTTGTCTTGTCTTATTTGTCAACTGGTCTTAAGTCCTTGTAACTTTTTTCCCCTATTCCATTAGATTTTCTGTATAGCTGCAACAGACATGAAGTTTAAGGTTAAGTGAGACTTAGAGGTCATCCACAAGGTGGGAATAGAAATTTAATACTTATTTTGCCACGCTTTCAGCCCCATTTGCATTAGGATGTCCAGATAGCTAGGTGTGTAATTGCAAGAACTTTTATTTCTCTCAGGTTAAAAAGTCCACTTTCCGTGTGGGAAGTTAGAGGTCGAGGTTCTTCCATAATGAGCCTAACTAATGTAAAGCAAGCTAAGAGCCATCTTTAATTGCAGGCAAATTGGGTTTGGGTGTGAAAGAGGAAGACTATTGTCAGTAATGGCTCTCAGCTATTTTCAGCTATGATGCTGACATAAAAATTCAACAAAATTGTGAAGTGGCACACTTTCCTTCTAAATAGAAGAAAGCATCTGGAATGTCCATTTAAAAGGCAGTATTCAAAATGTTTGAAAGGTCATAGAACTATGGATGTCTTATCTTGAAGGACCTTAAAGATCATCTAATCCTACCCTTTTATTTTATAGGTGAGGACTATGAGACTCAGGGAGGAAAAATGACTTTCCCAATACCAACCATCATCACTATATCCTATATATCATTAAGGCAAAAGATTTAAGTGAAGTTGATATGTGGCCCATTGATGTTATGATGGAACAGCATATCTGGCTAATCTCACTCTCTTAATTATATCACTGAATATTCAATCTGAATATCATCTTGAGTTAGGAAAAGTGTACTACTTGTGGCAACCAAAGTGACCAGGTTGGTTCTAAGGGGATCTTCCTTCTGACACAAAATTGACATAGTCACTATACATAGTAATGATAGTGAGTTTTCATTATTGGCAGTTACTTTGTAATATAATGCAATAAATTCTCTGCCATTTCAGGATCAATCTTTTTTGAGAAGGAAAGGGATCAAGAAAAGACTGATGGAATTATAACAAAAATATTAATAGCATCCTTTGTTCTCATAATCTACGCAATCCAAATGAGATAAAGAATAGAGAAATGATACGGTAAATTTGAACTGTGTGTATAAATGGTTATTCCATACCACCATCTATTCAAAACATTCCCTAAAAAGAATAATTCAAAGCTGTATTCTTGCCATATTTACATGAAAAGATAAATCTATTCAATAATTGATGAAGCTTAGGAACAATAGTAGATAGGTGATGGATAGCTGGATTGATAGAAAAAAAGATTTATTGAGTGCTTACTATGTGCCAGGCACTTTGTTAGTGCTGGTGATACAATATAAGGAGCTTATTCTAAAGGGACAGATACACATAAAAGGGAACTAGAAAGGGAAGGGAAAGAGGTATGCAAAAGCATCATGGTATGGATTAGTTCAAGAAGTGGAATAGAGGTCTGGACCCTCAGAAGTTGGGGAAGTTAAGTGGCAGAGTGGATAGAGGAACAGACTTCAACTTTGGCCTCAGATACTTAACTAATTGTGTGACCCTAGGCAAGTCACTTAATCCAAGTACTTCCCCCACAAAGCAAAAAGAAGAAGAAACTCCCAGAATTTTTATCTTTTTCAATCAGGTGTAGATAGTGACTTACAATTTGGAATAGCAATGTGATGTCAGTCATGCCAGAGTTGGATTATTATATTGTGTTCTATAGAAAGTTTATGAAGCCCAAAGGAAGACTATTATTATCTACCTATCAATGATGTACTTGTCATATGCCAGACTCAAACCCTGTACAACTTTTACCTACCTATTAATATATGTGAATAACTTTGGAATCCAAGTACTTTTCACTGATATTTCAACTAAAGTCATGTGGATTTACCCCCAAAACCATCTCTGCCTGTTCAACTGAAAACCATGAATTGACAGCAGGATATTCTTAATCAAGTGCCCTTGAAACTTTATTCCCTTCCCCTGAGAGGATTGGAGTATGATCTCTTCGAGCAGTCAGGCTCATTCCAGACTTGAAAGCCATAGAAGGGGCAGCGAGATTAGAGCTTTGCCCCAGAGAACTGATATGAGAGAAAGCAAACATACTCCCCAAGGTCTTCCAATGGTTCCACACCACAGTCCTTCACACCATAGAATGACCTCTCCACTATCTCTTTTATCCCTGGGCCACTACCTCAGAAGATCCTACCACCATCTCATCCCTCTCTCCACAGCTCATCTGACCCTGCCATCACACCTCCCCATCTTTCATTCCAAGCTTCTATTCCTCCTAGGGATAATGAAAGACTTAGAAGTAATCAACTGTGCCACAGATACTCCTCTCAACCAGTGTGAATTAGCCATAAGGACCACCATTCTCTGTACACCCTCACCTAGAGGAATGGTAAAAGACTGCACTGTTTATGATGGATAGGTAAACCAGTTTGTTAGAATTCATTAATTTATTTATTTTGATTATTCAGACACTATTGAAATGCAAATTTAGATATTTAAAAATGTGGTAAATAAAAGCACCAAGATAAAGAGGAAACATTTATTATGAAAGTAGAACTTGTCCTTACCGAAGTGAAGAAATGCATTCTGCTGCCTCAGAGATGGCCAAGACATTATTTTGTCATCCTCTCAAACTACAGTGGTTTTTGTTATAGCCCAGGTAAAGCAAAATGAATGGCAATAGGTTGTACATGTCATGTGGTGCCACCTGACAATGAAATAGACCATTTCTTATAGCCCATTGACCAGGCAAATTATTTGTGAATTGCAAAGTCTCTTAAATTTCTCAGTCATAAAGCTGTGATTAACTCAATGACATTGCTATGATCTCAAATCAGAATGGTTCCATTAAAAAACCTCTTTTCCACACATAAAAAATGAAAAGTACTCAGACAATTTTCTGAGGAGGAAACACTATTGCCAAGTGAATAGTAGAGACAATAAATGTAATAGAAATGGAGAGGAAGGAAAGATCACAGTGAACTAGAGAAGTCAGGGAAACCTCCATAGAAGAGGTGAGATTTCAGCTCACTTTTAAAGGACAAATAAGATTCTGATTTTAAAAGAAATAGAAGAACTTTGAGGGTAAGTGGAAATTCTACAACCTTAAAAGCACAGAGGAAAAAACAACCTAGGCATATTTGGGAATGGTGGGTATCTAGAGGAATAGTAAACCTCTTTGAGTTATTCCATCCCCAGAGAATGAAAGTTTTATCTGGTAATTATGGTCAACCACTGTTATTGGCCTCTCTGAATTCCTTGGACCTTTAGGTGAGTTTGTATCTCTATTTATAGTCAATATACCATTGATATCTTTTTTTTCCTAATGTAACTTATTTATCGACTGCACAGCACACACAAATTGCTCTGAGAATGAAGCCTCCTTTGTTGTAGGCTTATCTGACAGCCTATCTCAGGCCTGTGAAGCTCTCTTCATCAGTGGCACAGCCTTGTGACAGCCTAATCCAATCCATCGATCCTGGCCCTGGACCAGACTGACAAACACTGGTATTCTCAGTGTAGTGCTCTTTTCTGAGTGCGAGGATTGGATCTTGTCAGGTCCAGATCTCCAGGGACAGTTTAGACAACACTTAATTGTTGTCTCAAGATACATCACAAAACATTAGCTAAACCAGCTTACCATGGGCTATTACTGGTTTTCCATTGTCTCCCAGTAACACTGGCTGCAAGCCAGGAATGTTAGATGCCTATTGCTAATAGTGCCACCTCATGTAAGGACAATATCATGAACAAAGCATTTCAAAACAGGTTTGAAATTTCTATCTATTTATCCTCTCTCCCTGGAAAGGGAGGGAACAGGTTTTTTGGGGTTTGGGTTTTGCTATTTTCTTACTTATGAACTACCTAGTCTAATCACCAAAGCTCCTGTGAGGGCATTGGAAGCTTGCCTTACCAGGGCATAGGTAGCTGAGATAAAAATTTAAAAAGGTATAGCCATGATATATGCTACTAGAACAAATTATAGATCAGGGAAAGAGATGGTGGTTTAAAGTCTGAAAAAGAGCTTCTATGTGCCTACTTGCTAGGGAAAGATAGAGCCTATACATTCGTAAGTGTTTTGACCAGGTTAAGCATATTTGTTCAGGATTAACTTCATATAAACATTTTTACACAGGTTTATGAGGTAGGGACAAACCTATAGAAGGATATATTGACTGTAAACCTTACACGTATGAATTCCCAGAAGATCCACATTTGAAGTGCACAGAAATAAAAAGAAGACTCCAGGGTTTGCCTATGGCTTTTTCCACTGATGGACACCTTGTCCTTACCACTCCTGGATTTACAAGAAACTCACTAACATCTTTTTTATCTCTTGGGGTCATTTTTTATCCTTTTCAACTTGAAGCCTCCTAAGACTTCTTGATCTCCTCCCTTCACTTCCCAATTTCCTCCTTCAAAACAATCTTGGGTGATAACTCACTCCTTGTAGAAGGAGTAGGATGCCACCCATAATTGGGTTCATTTCTTTAATCTTCTCTCTAATCTCCACACAATCATTGTTTCCCTCATGAAGGTGATGATGTCAGTACAATAAGTATGGAAGGATTTTGAAAATAGTGTTCTAAAAAGTTGTTTTACTAGCAATGATGTTGGTTTTCAATTGTGACAAGGTTAGAAATTCTGCTCCTTATAGAGACATCTTCTTTAACTTCCCCTCATCCAGCTGTATAACAATCCAAAGAGATGTTTTGTCAAGCCATGAACCTAATTTCATTTGAATGTCAAACTAAGTAGTTTAGTGGGACTGAAAATACTGCTGAGAGGACATTTGACTTTAGACACAGAAGAGCCACTTGGAACATGAAGTAATTATGTGTTCTGGCCCTTGCTCTGAAAGAGAAAATCCAGAGAGAGGGCAGTGATTATTGTGGATCTGAGTCACTCCTCAAAAGAAGTTCAGTCAGGGTTCAGGAAAAACTCTTAGAGCACCAACTCTGAGTGTTAATGCTCTTGGCCCTTAGTTAGAAATTTCTCCAAACTTCTCCAGATCTTACATTTCCTTCTTTTGTTCTCTTCTTTATTTGTTTCAAATAGTATTTTTGTATGGCCAAACTCCAAGCAACAGATGTAAAGGGATTAGGAACATTGTCCATGTGTAATTGCTGTGAAATAGATTATTGTCCTTAGACTATTAATTAGTACTTGATGGTACCTGTGAATTTGGCCCAGGGTTCTTGGTACTTAATCATATTCTTTCCCAAACTCCAGCTTGGGGCTTCTAGGTAGCCTTTTAAACTAATACCCTAAGGGTGGGAAGAAAAGGGTTCTTATGGATGCCTAACAGTATAACAATTTCATAAATGACACTAGGTCCCAAAATGAATCTTCGCTAGTTGAGCATTTATGCTTTAACCTACAATAGTGATTGAAGGTGGACCCCCAGTATCCACCAATCTGTTCTTGGTGGTGGCCAATAGGTGAATGCAAAGACAGGTTTATTCATATAAAATAGACAAGTCTCTGCCATGTGTTCAGAGCTACTTGTAAACAACAGAGGTAACATGGATAATGCCAAAAAGTTTGTGTCATCATATTAAGTGAAACACAGGTAGAAAATTTGGATACAGTGAAGGTGATTGAAAGGCAATTTTGGAGTGTTTAGAAGGGAAGAATTAGGGATGAGGGAAACTAGGAAAAAAAAAAACAGAACAGAGAGAAGCCATCATTGAAAATAATTTTCAGTTCCACCACTAATTCCTGAGGTTAATGTAATTCTAGCCTAACCCTGAGGATGCAGCCCTGGATTAATTAAGGCATAGGAAGTTGTTGGCTTTGAATCAAATTTAATCCTGAGTACCACAGGCCAGACAAAATAGTGTTAAAATTAAGCCAAGGTTAAAGAATTTAGTGCTAAATGGGACCTTAAGGATCATATGGCACAACACCTTCACTTTAAAGATGAAGAAGCTAAGTCCCAACATTAATGCATTGTTGGTGGAGTTGTGAAATGATTCAACCATTTTGGAGAACAATTTGGAACTATGCCCAAAGGGCTATAAAAATTGATCCAGCAAATAGCACTTCTAGGGCTACATCCCAAAGAGATCATACAAATGAGAAAAGGACCCACATGTACAAAAATATTCATGGCAGTTCTTTTTGTGGTGGCAAAGAATTGGAAATTGAGAGGATGCCCATCAGTTGGGGAATGGTTGAGCAAGTTGTGGTATATGAATGTAGTGGAATACTATAGTGCTATAAGAAATGATGAACAGGCTGACTTCAGGAAAACCTGGAAAGACCTTGTATGGTCTGATGCTGAGTGAAATGAGCAGAAGCAAGAAAACGTTGTACACAATAACAGGCATGTTGTGCAATGACTAATGTTGATAAACTTAACCCTTATCAGCAATACGAGGATCTAAGACATCCCCAGAGGCCTCATGATGAAAAATGCTGTCCACATCCAAAGAAAGAACTATGGAAGTTGAATCACTATCATTTTTTTTCTCTTCTGTTGAGTTTTGTTTCATCTTTCTAATGGTTCCTCCTATTGGTTTTGATTTTTACTTACAACTTCACTAATATGAAAAAATGTTTAATAGGAATATAAATGTATAGCCTATATGAGATTGTGCACCGTCTTGGGGAAGGTGGTGGGGAGGAAGGGGGAGAAAAATTTTAAACTCAAAAGCATATGGAAGTGATTGTTGACAAATCAAAATAAATTAATAAAATTTGAAAAATAAAACAAAATGAGGTGTATTGACATCCATGGAATGCTACAGAAATTTTGAGAAAACTAAATCTTCCACTAATCTTAACTGAAATTCCTGACACCTTATAACAAGACTTGGTCCTACATGATAGAATTACAGAAGGAAACTTTAAAATATTTCCCCCTTAAAATAAAACTTTTTTGGCCACTGTGGGGGAAAATGATTTTTTTTTACTGGTTTCTTGGGTTAATGTAATTGACCTGGTATTTTTATTGCAGCTGGCTCCTGAATCTCATGTTACATTTTTACCAGAGTTCTGGACTAGGAGGTCTGAACTGAACAAAACGAAGCCAATGTAATCTGTTCAAATCATAAATTATTTCATTTCCCATTTTATAGAAGATTAACACTATTTTATGAAATGAATTTTTAAATGAAAACTCAACTCAGTCTACTACCATATAATAAAGCTTTAGCATGCAGGGCCTTGAGGGCTTCAGTTTCTTCTCTGTGTTTCTTTTCTTAGGAAGAATACCAGACAGATCCTTATGTTCTCCAAAATACCTCTCCTACACTGCCCACTGATGCCTAAAATTAAATAATTTTTATAATGGATAAACAATGTTTGTCCTTTGACTTTAGCCAAATTGTAGATTCATTCCCAATTGAAATGCAAGCATATTAAGTTTGACCAGTAATTTATACCTCCATTTGAATTAATTTTTAATATTCCTTCTAGAGCGCTGGTAAGGGGGGAAAAGAAAGCGAGAAGACATAGACTTGGGGTAGAGGAGAGGATGCAAATAGAGGCTGGAAGGAGGACAAGTTAGAAAATGAAAGGACAAATAGAGGTAACGCTGGGGGCCTAAGAACATGTAGTTTATCTTCCCCTAAGTCATAACAGTGCTTGGGCCTAGTCCTGAAAGCAAGGGAAAGGGGGCAGAGAGAGTAGAAAGGTATGTGCATCACGTGCGTGTGTCATTTACTAACAATCCCATGAGACACTCTCAGCTCCTCTTTGAAAGGTAGCAGTGTTTTTATTGCTAGTTTATTGTTGTCGTTCAGTTATTTCAGTTGTGTCCAATGCTTCATGATCCCATATGGGGTTTTCTTGGCAAAGATACTGGAGTGGTTTGCCATTTTCTTCTCCATTTGTGATCCAAAACAAGTCATTGGACTTTACAGTGCCTCAGTTTACACATTTGAAAAGTAAAGGAGTTGGACTTAAAGGTACTTAATCATTTTTTTCACCAAAAATATCTCCTTTTGGCACTGCTTCTCAGAATAATGATCTTAAATGAATAAAATAAAATGAACTTATTAAATGTATTGTATTAGATAATTTTATATTAAATTTAATTTTATATTAAATATATGTATGGAAATATATTTTTAAAATTCAATGACCCCAGTGTTAGAATGATGATCCTCAAGATCCCTTTTAGTTCTAATAGTCTGAACTGCATCAATAATTACTTAGCTATAAGGAGCTATTTGTAAATGATATATGTTATTATATATGCCAGAAATATAATATACCATGAGATCTTGAAAAAAAGCCTATCATGTATGATGAGCTAGGTTCTATATGAAAATAGTTGTTCTTACTTCTATGAAAATCACATGCTAAAATTTTTAAGAAGTCAATAAAGAGTTCCCCTCCCCTTCCCTGGTCTGCAAGAGAAGTACTGCTGTAATCAAAGTCCAAGATTTGCTGAACTCTGAAGTTACAGTTATTTCTATACTCAATTCCTCACCTGATTGAGGTGTCCCCTTTACAACTCATATTCATTTCTTCTTATTCTGAAAAGGGCACTTCTCATTTTAGTACAACTATTTCTTGCATGCCTATTCTCTATCCAGTACTTATAGAAATACGTATTTTATTTTCAAGAAACATCTACATTGTTCAAGATCAAAAAAACGTGAATAGCAGTAAAGGAATAGTTTCATCTATTGTTTTGTGGACCTGAATTAAGTTTTTGAACATTCTAGCCTTAGGATAATTGTTTTAGAGATCAAAATGGTAGAGATCATCTATTCTAAACTCCCATTTTACAAATGAGGAAGATAGAAACTAAAGAAGTTAAAAGACTTGTTCAAAGCCACCTCGGTAATCACCATCAGAGTCACAATTCATATTCAGGTCCAGCACTCTCTATATTAAAGGATCCAACTAGTTCCTTTTTCCAAGCCTTCTCTTTCTGTTCATCTACATTCCCCATAAGCTCCTCCTGCAGGAAAAACTGAAGTGCAAATCAAGCAATATTATTAAAGTAATTAAGGAAGTTCTTCGTGACCTTCCATGAAATGGTTGGTTACAAAAGAGGTTGTCTTGGCAAAAATGAGATTATGTTTCACATAACTATGGCTGTATGCTTCCCTTCCCTACATCCAGCCAAACCAAAGTGCTCTGTTCTATTCTGCATTTCCCTAGAGGTCCCCATATCTTTACATACAGCATCCCCTATGCCTGGAAAGAACTTCTCATCTCCTTCTCTGTCTGATGGCCCTTCCTTTCTTAAAATTCCAACTCAGATGTTAGCTCTTCCATGAAGCCTTCCATGAATCCATCCTACTTCTCCTCTTGAAAAGTTTCCTTTTTTTCATCAAATTTTTCATAGCAATTATCTTGGACCTTTTCTTTGCACTGGGTGCACTATACTTTGTGCCACAATTAGGCTGGATTGCAGCAGGGCTTATGTCAGAACTAGTTTAGTGGCACTAGCCAATAGCATAGTGCATTACATGAAGCAAGCACGTAACATATTTTGTTTAATTGAATTGTGAATTTTACTCATCTTGCATCCTAGTACCATTGAAACCCACAAGGTGATATAGTTAATATGTAAACATTGATATTTACGTGTCATTTGAAGTTTATATAATATTGACCCCATTCTACTCCCACTCCTATATCCCAAGAACTATTTGTACAAGTTAAGGTCATTCCTTCTTACAAGATGTTAGCTCCACAACATCAATCAGGTTGTATCAGTATCAGTCTATCTAAATCACCATTTTGCTTTAGCTGGGTATTCTTATCCAACAGAAATACATTCAGAGAAGTTTGAGAGTGATGACTCTAGCAATACAGCACCTATTACTGTGGAACTGAGAACTAACAAAGTTACATAAGCTACTTAGTAGGCATGAAGTCACTCTTTAAAAACCACTTTGTATAAATGAGGTGAGCAGAACCAGGAGAACATTCTACACAATAACATCAGTATTGTATGATGAAGAATTGTGAATGACTCAGCTCTTCACAGCAATACAATGATCCAAGATAATCCCAAAGAACTCATGATGAAATATCCACCTCCAGAGTAAGAACTGATATTGTCTGAATGCAGACTGGAACATCCTATTTTTCTCTTTCTTCCTTCCTTTCTTTTTCTTTCTTCCTTTCTGTCTTTATTTCTTTCATTCTTTTTTTAAATAAGTCTTTCTGTACAAAATAACTTACATGGAAATGTTTTACATGATTGCACATGTATAACCTATATTGGATTGCTTACTATCTCAGGGAGAGGGGAGGGAAGGGAAGGAGGGTTAGAATTTGGAACTCAAAACTTTTTTAAAATGTCGTAAATTGCTTTAACATATAATTGGGGGAAAATAAAATATTAAAAGAACTACTTTGTATAACTTGGGTTAGGAGCAGCTGAGTGGAATAATAGATAGAATGCCGGGCTTGGAGTCAGGAAGCTCATCCTCCTTATTTCAAATCTAACTTCAGACACTTACTAGCTGTGTGATCCTGGGCAAGTCATTTAACTGTTTGCCTCTGTTCCTAATCCATGAAATGAGCTGGCAAAAGAAATGGCAAACCACTTCAGTATCTTTCCCAAGAAAACCTCAGATGGGGTCATGAAAAGTCAGACAATACTGAAATGACTGAACAGAAACAAAACCAAAGAAAAAAACAAAACAAAACCTTAGATCTGAATATTTGATGTCCAGTGTTTGCCTTCCTCTTTAGGTATTAGAAAGGAATCTATTTTCTATCCATTTAGAGGAAGGATGACAAACAACTGAGTTTTATTGACTCATTTCACAGGGATATTACTGAGGTAGGGAACCTTCCTCTCTCAGGGGATGAATTCCTCAAACTCATTCACAATTAATTTGCGGACACAGAATTGTCCAGACAAGCTGCTGCCCTCAGACCTGGATGGTGAGCTGTTTTTCTTAAACCTCATTTCCAAACAAACTACCTCATTTTCTCCCTAGACCTGACAATTAGATTTGGGACCTCTCCTGGCAACAAACCTGAGGCAAACACTGGGTACATCACCTGGCCCAACTTTACCATCTGTTCTTGCAGTGAAGACTGATGGCTCTTTTCTATCAGGAGCAAGAGACTGGACTAAGGCTAGGAAAAGGCCTGGTAAATCCCAGTTGGAGTTGGTTTGAGTTTACACCATTTTCCAAATTGGGATCTGGAACTTGAGCCAAATTTTATGTGCTGGTTTTTGAGGATGTTTAGGTTGCTTCTTAATTTTTAATGTTATATTTTTCAGCACTTCTGTGTTGGCTGGCCTCTGCCCAACCTGGGAGTCACTTCATAGGATCCTATTCTTGTCAGACAGCCAATTCTTTGATAGCCAAATGCATGGGTCAAGACTCAACAATATGACCAAATTTAGAAGATTCTTTTCAAGTATGTTTCAATATTGTCATTGAGGTGGGGAATAGGGGCAAGGGGAGCTATGAATCAGAGCCTGCCTTTGAAGATGTACATGTAGTTCTCATTGACTTTATTATCGGGGGGGAAATGCAATCATGGTTAAGTGACTTACCCAGGGCCACACAGTTAGTAATTGTCTGAGTCCAGATTTGAAGTCAGATCCTCCTGACTCCAAGACCAGTTCTCTCTCCACTGTGCCATCTGGCTGCCCCTTTCAGTAGCTATAATAAGATCTGCATGTGCTAGGAAGAGAGGAAATTTTAGCCCCATATAAAAAGGAAAACATCTAACTTAGAAAAACTGGAACCTCACTTAGCACTAAAGGTGGAGCATTATCTTAATTCCAGTTTGCTCTTGTGTTCTAGGTTTGCTTCATGCATAGATCACAAAGTAACGGTTCCCCATCTTTCCTAGGAGTCTGAGGGTGAGCTCATAAGGTCTCAGATCTCACATGGGAAGATGTCTATGAAATAGATACATAGTGATATGAGTAGAAGAAGAAAAACAAAGGGTATATACAAAGATAATAGCAACATAAATGGAAAGAATAAGAAAATGCCAGTGAACACTATGTAATTCGAATGATGAAGCTTGGACCCAGAGAGGAGACAAAATGTAACCCTCCTCCATTTTTGCAAAGGTAGGGGCACTGTAGAGTGGAATGCTGCATATATTATCAGACATGGCTATTGCTAGCCGATTTTGGTGAATTCCTTTTTTTTCCTCATTCTTTTAAAAATGTTTATTACAAGTTAAGACTCTATAGGCAGAGGAAACAGAAGGATGTATGAGGAAGTAAGGGGCAGAGCCAAGATAGTATGATAAAGACCCAATTGAGCTCTCCCAAATTCTCCTCTAAATAAATTTAAAATAATGCTTAAAACAAATTCTCAAGCAGCAGAACTGACCAAAGGACAAAATGAAACAGTTTTCCAGCCCATGAAAACCAACAAAGTTGGCAAGAAAGTTCTGTTTCATGGAGGTGAGAGTGGAAGGCAGTTAAGTGAAGGCAGTACCTGGCAAGACAGTGCAGATCTCAGAGGTGACCGAATTGTCAGTGGCAATTTCCAGAACTCTCAGCCCACAGAAGGTAAGGGGACCAGACAACTGGTCAGAAGGAAGGAGGAAGAGAAGCAGGAGGAGGAGGAGGAGGAGAAGAAGGAGAAGGAGAAGGAGGAGGAGGAGGAGGAGAAGGAGGAGGAGGAGAAGGAGGAGAAGGAGAAGGAGGAGAAGGAGAAGGAGGAGAAGGAGAAGGAGGAGGAGGAGAAGAAGGAGAAGGAGAAGGAGGAGGAGGAGGAGGAGGAGAAGGAGGAGAAGGAGAAGGAGGAGAAGGAGAAGGAGGAGGAGGAGAAACAAAGATACTATGGTGACAGGGAAGATTAAAACACAAACTCAGAAGACAACAATGTCTAAAACAGCTACATCCAAAGCTCTCAAAGAAAAATGTGAATTAGGCTCAAAAGAATTCCTGGAGGAGCTCAAAAGAGATTCTAAAAATCATTTAAGAAAGGTACAGGAAGAATTGGGAAAATAAATGAGCAGAGCAAGAGAATCATGAAAAAAATAGTCGAGAGACTGGTAAAGGAAGTACAAAAAAATGAAAAAAAAAAGATGGGCAAAAACTCATTGAAGAAAACAACTCCATAAAAAGTGGAATTGACCAAATGGAAAAGGAGATACTAAAGCTCACTGAAAAAAAATAATATCTTAAAAATCAAAATTAAGAAACTGGAAGCTAATGACTCCCTGACATATCAAGAAACAATAAAACAAAATCAGAAGAATGAAAAAAATTAGAAGAAAATGTGAAATATATCATTGTAAAAACAACTGACCTGGGAAATAGATCAAGGAGAGATAATTTAAGAATAATTGGACTGCCTGAAAGCCGTGATAAAAAAAATAGCCTAGACATCATATCTCAAGAAATTATTAAGGACAATTTCCTTGATATCCTAGATCCAAGTAAAAATAAAAATTAAAAGAATCCATCAATTACCTCCTGAAAGATATCCCAAAATGAAAACTACCAGGACTGTTATAGTCAAATTCCAGAGTTCCCAAGTCCAAAAGGAAATACTGCAGGCAGTGAGAAAGAAAAAAATTCAAACTTCATGGAGCCATAGTCAGGATAACACAGGATTTAGCAGACTCTATATTAAAGCATCAGAGAGCTTGGATATATTGAGGAGGGCAAAAGAGCTAAGATTACAATCAAGAAACACCATTTAAACTAAGTACACGGTTGGGGGGAATAGACATTAAATGAAATAGAGGACTTTCAAGCATCCCTTATTAAAAGACCAGAGCTGACCAGAAAATTTGATTTTCAAGTATATGGCTCAAAAGAAGCATAAAAGGTAAACAGGAAAGAGACATCATAAGAGATTCAATGAGGTTACACTGTTTACATTCTGACATGGGAAGATGATATTTGTAACTCCTAAGACCTTTATCATTATTAGGGCTGTTAGGATTGTACATAAAAGGCTTGGATGTGCATTGACTATAATAGGATGGTACCTTAAAAAAATTAAGGGATGAGAAAGAGAGATGTAGGGATGCACTGACAGAAGGAGGAAGGGAGAAGTATAATGGGATAAATTATTTCACATAAAAGAAATGTAAAAGAACTATTCCAATAAAGGAGAAGATGTAGGAAGGGTGGGAAATACATGAACCTTATTCTCATCAGAATTATCTGAAAGAAGGAATAATATACACTCAATCAGGTATAGAAATCTAATTCATCATACAGGGAAGTAGAAAGGGAAGGGAATAAGAAAAGGTTGGACCTAATATATTGTTTGCAATTAACACACTTGAAGCAAAGAAACACACATAGAGTAAAGGTAAGTGGCTGAAGTAGAATCTATTATGTCTCAGCTGAAATTTTTAAAAAAGCAAGAGTAGCAATCATGATCTCAGACAAAGCAAAAACACATCTAATTTAAAGTGATAAGCAAGGAAATAACATCTTGCTAAAAAGTATCACAGACAATTATGAAATATCAGTACTAAACATATATGTACCAAATGGTGTGACATCCAAATCCTTAAAGAAAAAGTTAAATTAGTTACAGGAGAAAACAGATAGTATCACTATACTAGTGGTGTGCCTGAACTTTCCTTTCTCAGATCTATATAAATAAAACTAAAAATAAGTGAGAAAGAAATAAGAGAGGTGAATACAGTTTCAGAAAAGTTAGATATGATAGACTTCTGGAGAAAATTGAATAAGAACAGAAAGGAATATTTTTTCTCAGCTGTAAGTGGCACCCACACAAAAATTGACCACAGATGAGGTTATAAAACCTCACATCCAAATGCAGAAGTATTAAGTACATCCTTTTCAGATCATAATGCAATAAAAAGTACATTCAAAAATCTAAATAATCTGATCCTAAAGAATGAGTGGGTCAAAGAACAAATCATAGAAACAATCACTAATTTCATTAAAGAGAATAACAATGAGACAACATACCAAAATTTATTGGGATGCAGTCAAAGCAATACTTATGGGGAAATTTTAATCTCTAAATATTTACATGAATAAAGTAGAGAAAGTGTACATAGATGAATTAGACATGCATTTAAAAAAACTAGAAAAAGAACAAATTTGAAATTACCAATCAACTACCAAATTAGAAATTCTGAAAATCAAAGGACAGATTAATGAAATTGAAAGAAAATAATAATTGATTTAATAAATAAAAACCAGGTGTTGATTTTATGAAAAGAAAACAACTAAATAAATTAACCATTGGTTAATCTGATGCAAAAAAAGGAAGAAAACCAAATTACTTGTATCAAAAATGAAAAGGATAAATTGACCAACAATGAAAAGGAAATTAAAGCAATTATTAGGAGCGATTTTGCCCAATTATATGTCAACACATCTGACAATCTAAGCAAAATGGATGAATATTTATTTAAAAAAATAGAATGCTTAAGTAACTGCATCTTAGGGGGAAATTTCAATAAACTATCAATGAATTCCATAAGAAAAAGTCTCCAGGAGCAAATAGATTCACAAGAGAATCCTATGAAATATTTGAAAAACAATTAACTCCTGTGCTCTGTAAACTAATTGAAAAAAAAAGGAGGCAAAGAAGGAATGCTACCAAATTTTATTTTATGGCACAAATATGGTGCTGATAGAGAAAGAAAACTGTAGACCAATTTCTCTAATGAATATTGATGAAGATCTAAAAAATTAGAAAAAAAATTGGAAAGAAAGTGGTCTAGTCATGCCAGATCTCAAACTGTATTACAAAGTGGTAATCATCAAAAACAATCTGGCACTTGCTAAGAAATAGAGTGGTGAATCAGTGGAATAAATTTAGTACACAATATACAATAGCTAATGACAATAATAATCAGTGTTTGAAAAATGCAAAGATCCCAGCTTTTAGGACAAGAACCCATTATTTGACAAATATGTTAGGAAAACTAGAAAGCAGTTTGGCAGAAACAAGGTATACACCAATATCTTACACCATATAGCAAGATGATACCAAAATGGGTACGTGATTTAGACATAAAGGGTGATAACATAAGCAAATTAGAAGAGCGTGGAATAGTGTATCTGTTATATCTATGGGTAAAGAATTTGTAATCAAACAAGAGACATATAGCATTACAATGTGTAAAATGAATAATTTTGATTACATTAAAAATTTTTACACAAAAACAGTGCAGCCAAGATTAGAAGGAAAACAGAAGGGATACCCATCAACTAGGGAATGGCTGAACACATTGTACTATATGATTGTGATAGAATATTATTATTAAGATGTAAGAAAGGATGAGCAGGATGCTTTTAGAAAAACCTGGAAAGACTTACATGAACTGATGCAAAGTGAGGTAAGCAGGAGACCATTTCTAAAAAGTAACAGCAACATTATACAATAATCAATCATTAATGACTTAGCTATTCTCAGCAATACAAAGATCCAAGACAGTTTCAAAGGACTTATGATGAAAAATGTTATCTACCTCCAGAGAAAGAACTGACAGAGTCTGAATGCAGAACATGCATACTTTTATTTTCCCTTAATTTTTTCGTGTTTGTTTGGCCTGTGTTTTCTTTCACAACATGACTAATGTGGAAATATGTTTTATATGACTGCACATGTATAACCTATATAAAATTGCTTGCCTTCTCAATGAGGGATCAAGGGAGGGAGGGAGAGAGAATTAGGAACTCAAAATTTTTTAAAAAATGAATGTTAATTATTTTCATATGTAATTGGAAAAAATAAAATACTATTTTTTAAGTTTATAAAGAAGTAGGTAGTAGGTGGCTCTTTGATAGGAGTAGAGTCAGGAAGATCTCACTTCAGATCTGGTCTCATAAATTTACTAACTGTGTGACCCTATTATTTTACCTGGAATGTCCCATCTTGTCTCAGGGTAATGGAGGGTGGAAGAATAATAAAATCTGGATTTGAGTATCAAAACAGATTTATTCTAACAAAGGAGGTTGGTGGAAGAGAAGCAAAGGACTTTGTATATCTTGAAATAAAACACCAACATGTGAAGATCATTCATAGTTTTGTGGGAAAGCATAGAGGTGGGCATCAAGAATCATTCATACCGCAGAGAGACAGACAGAAAGACAGAAAGAGACAGACAGAGACAGAGAATAATGAAAACAGAATAGCAAAGCATGAGCTTGAAAAAGATAGGTAGGATCCCACTGACAAAAATTTCATAGAGGAAATCCATCCAGGATTGATACTTAACATGAATGATAAAGAAAGAAAGAGAAAGAATTGAATTGAGGGGTGGGAGAAGAGGTCAATATGTATTCTCAGCAAACTCACCTATTAATTTAGATTTTAGGAAAATAATATTATTTGAAAGCTAATGTAAGCAAGGATATTTAACAGAGGGAACATTCAAAAATGTGACAATCCTGTAAGAATAATGTCAGAAGTACAAAAGCACTATCTATCCTTTCTCTGAAGCTTTCACAAGGCACTGTCCCAAAATCTAGACTGTCAGATTGTGCTCAAGTTTCTTTGTCTCTCCCACAAGCTCTGTGATGTAAGGGTCATTTTCCCACAAATTTCTGGTATTTTCCACTTCAGAAACAAGGTTTTCCCTATTGTTGAAATTAGTATACTGGGGGCAGCTAGGTGGCACAGTGGATAGAAGTCCGGCCTTGGAGTGAGGAGGACCTGAATTCAAATTCGACCTCAAATACTTGACACTTACTAGTTGTGTGACCCTGGGCAAGTCACTTAATCCTGATTACCTCACCAAAAAGAAAAAAGAAAAAGAAAAAAAAGAAATCAATATCCTGGATAAAATTTCCCCATGTTGGTTGCTCAACCTTCTTAAGGAAGAAATTATAATTAAGGCAAACCAAGAAATCAGTAACGGCTCTACTTTGGACTAAGGGAGAGAGAGCTATAGCCATCCTCCATGACTACATGCCTCTGGCTTGTGTACAGGCTTGTGATCTATTTCTTAAACACAATTATCACACATTTCTGTCCAGGTATTCTATCACATGCTTCTGTGATAATATTGTTTTTGTTTCTGCTTCCATCAACACAATCTTTTAAACCAGATTTTGTTTCATGTTTCTCATTTTGTTTTCTTCATCATTTCTTGCTTTCAATGAACACAAATGATGCTTTTAATGTCTACTGGCCCAAGAGTCTTTCATGTTTGGTAATTTTTTTTTCATTTCTCTCTGTCATTACCATGGGTTCTCATCTGAATCATCCAATGATTAGTATTCATTTACTTTTTTAAAAATTTTAGTATTTAGTATTTTTCTCTCATTTCTTGGATTTATGACTTGGAAAGAAAGTAGGTCTTTCTATGTATCCTGTATTATTAAACTAATATTTGTCTCAGTTCCTCTTAGCCTGGAATCACAAATCACCATTGCTCTTCTTTCCTTCCACTTACCTTAACCAGATGATTTCCCAGATACCATTGCTGCTGAATCCTTTTTATCATTGCTTAGAGGATTCCTTATCATTCTTTATTATTCCTTCCTCTGTGTAGAATCTTGCTTTCTCTTGTGAAGATGTTCAATTTTGGTTCTAAGACTTAACTCTTCCATGTTTTTCTTCCACTCCTCGTCTTCTTCTACTTTTCAGTATGCTGATTACATAACAGGATTTCCTAGTCCTGCTTTGTTCAGGTCCTTTTCCCTTCTGGTTTCTACACTGGATCCTTTCTTCTGGTGTGTGTTCATGCATGTGTGTGTGCGTGTGTGTGTCTGCATCTCTGTGTGCGTATGTTTTCTCCATGATTAGGAAGATTTCATTTACCATAAGCTAAAAAGATATTTCCTGAGCTCTTTCATCATATATTCTAGGAGAGAGACTTGCCCACTTATTGGGCACAGGCAATAGTCCTTTGGCTATTGCAGAAATACATATCACATACTCAATGAAAGTCACTGCATCATTCTCCCTGATCTCCATATTCCCTGGATTTAAGATCGTCTGGTTTTATACCTTGTGTAGCTTGCTCCCTCTCAGACCTATGGCACAAAATAGACAGTTGACAATAATTTTAAGTGACTACAATATTCTTTTAGACAAATAAATGTAAAGAAAAAGAAATAAATTAAAGATTAGAACAGACAAGAAAAACTAAACATAATAGACCTTTGGTAATTTTTGAATGGCAATCTTCAGGAATACACCTATTTTACAGCAACATTAGATAATTACACAGGAAATGATGATGTGATAGGGCTTAAAAACTTGTGAATACATACCGAAATAGGAAATGTGCTTATGAGCCCAATGTAGCTAGGTGGTGCAGTGGAGAGAACATAGGGCCTGGATTCTGAAAGACTCATCTTCATGAATTCATACCTCACCTCAGATACTTACTAGCTGTATGAACTTGGGTACGCTATTTAACCCTGTTTGCCTCAGTTTTCTCATCTGTAAAATTAGCTGGAGAAGGAAATGGCAAACCACTCAAGTATCTTTGTCAAGAAAACCCCAAACAGGGTCATGAAGAGTAGGACATAACTAAAATGACTCAACAATAATAAAAACAAGGCCAATCAAAATTTTAAGCAATAAAGGAAAAATGAGTAAAATAAACAGGCTTAAATGAAGACTAAATAATATTATATTAAGAAAATGATAATTAGAAGTAATACCAAAATTAGTGTGATATGGCTGAAGTAGTTCATAAAGAGTATTTTCTATCTCTGGACAAAGAAGGAAATAAATAATATAAATAATAAATATTATAAATATAAATAATATAATATAATCATAATTAATTAATAAAATAATGACTTCAGCATGCAATGAAAATGAAATCCAGAAGAATCAACAAACATAATAATTCCAATGCAAACAAAAAACATACACATTTTGAAAATTCAAGACAGATAAGCTTGTGAATAAAATTACTATACAGCTCGTCAACAAAACAAAGATCTTCTGTGTTTGATAGAACATTACATAATTTTTAAAGGAAGCAGACCTAATTAGAACATCAAGAATGAAAAGATAAGGTTTACAACACATGAGTAAATAAAGTACTAGGAAAAAAAATATGTTCAATTACATTGCAACAAAGCCAAAAACTTTAATGATGATTAATATTTTAAAAGACATACAAAACCCAAAGATAGCCAGCTTGGTAGCAGGGTACTAGACACATAGCCCATGATTAAGTGCCTAAACAAACCCTTTCCAGCTTAGTAGAATCTGGCAAAGCTTTTTCTCTGTTTTCACAGTGACCTCTATACCATGATGTGCCATTAAAGGATGACATGGAACCCTTTTTTATAGGCATGATGGTTCCATTTACTAAAAGCTGTGTCATCTAATATGAATGAACAAATTGGCATTCCAGTTTATAAAATATTCTATTGCAAACTTGGCTCATGTCATGAAAGCTGATCTACCCTAGCAAACTGATTGAGATTGAATTCCTGAAACTGTGATGCTGAATTCAAGTTGCCTAGGCTGTGGTGATTCCACAAGGGACAAAAATACTTTCAAGAAGCTTCCCAAAACCACCTAGTGATTGTTTCATTCTAAATATCCTAATTATAATATCACTACTTCCCCCAACCCATCCCCAAGAAAAGAGTTCTGACATTAATTTGGGGAACAAGACCCGCTTGTTTACCTTACCAATATCACTCACAAATTTTGATCAGAGGATAAATGATTTAGAATTGGAAGGGACTTCACAGGAAATCTAGTCTAACCACATTATTTCACAGATGAGGAAACTAATCCCTGGGAGTTAAGTGGTTAACCCAGGATCACAGAAGTGGTAAACATCTGAGTCAAGATGTCTTCTGACTCCAGAGCCAATGTTTCTTCCACTGTAATGTGCTCCATAACTCCTTTCATCCTTCATTTACAGGCCCGAGCCTCATCTTATCAGTCTATTCCGCTATGCCAGTAGGCCTGTCTCTGTCACCCTGATGGCTTTCATTATTCTTTTCTAGCCTTTCGTCTCTGGCTGTCATAAGCTTTACATGTAGCAACCAGAATTTTATCTTCCACGTTGCACCTACACCATAATTTGAAAGAAAAAAAAGTTTCCTTTGAAAAATGAGATAGGTGTTCCATATTTAAAGCTTGTGCCCAGTGTCCTATTTATGTTTACATCCTTTGCTTTCTGTATTGGGTGTTGTCAAATGCCATTGTTGCAATTATGTGGAAATGTCTTATTTTTATTTTCTCAAAATAGAACATACTCAACACTAACGAATGTATTTTAGCTGAACAACTATTTTTGTTTGCAATGTCCTCCACCAGCAAAGGCAAAGGAAATAATTTCTTCCTTGGAATTATTTTGGAAGACAAAGTGCTGCAGGTGATAAAACCTAATATATTCATCTGCATCATAAAGAGAGTTATTTAAATTTCTTTGCAACGAAAAATGTTCTTTTCAAAACCATAGCATTTTTCCTTATCCCAGAGTACTGTTGCCAATAAGTACTGATTAGTAAAAGTTTTATCCATTTTCTTTAATTTAATGAAATGAGAGAGAGATCAATGCATTTTTTCAAAACATAAAAAAGTTTTCATTATGCTATACTTTTAGGATATATTATTGTTACTGTAGACAACTCTTACTGTACTTCCAACAACTGAAATTATAATGTTTTCATGATTGTTCAATCCCTGTCAGCAAAGGAAAGAATTAGATCTTTCCAAGAAAGGCTGCTTCAATAGTACAAATCAGAGTCAGGGGTTGGGGAAGAAAACCTAGCTGAATTATCAAGCAAAGGGAGTAGTTAAGATCATTTGACTATCAGATTAGAGTTGGGAATTCAAAAATCACGATCAAGGCTAGAGCAGATACAACAAATGGGGATTGAAGTCAGGAATATTGAAGGTCTAAATCAGGTTACTCAGACAAATTAAGAACACAGGAGTTCAGGGTTAGGATGGTGAAACAATGTCATTGCCTCTAGAGATCAGAATCTTGAGGGACGGAGGGAACATCAGGGTGCAGGCCTCTAAGCGGACAGGATAAGTGGAGAAGAGAGAAAATAGCAAACTAAAATTCTGGATGCATCTGGCATTGTAACTTCATCATCCTAACCTTAATTCAGGTTAGCATCTGTATATTCAGCCTACCTGCTTCCTTTAATGGCATGGTTATCAACTTTAAAAAGGGATGTGGAGTTTATTGTATATTTAGCCTAATACCATACTATCAGGTGGCAAATGTACCAGTACATTTCACCTCTCAATCACATTGAATTTTTCTTTATACTCAAAGAAAATAGCTGGAAAGAATATCTTTCTTTAGGTCAATTTTAGACAATAGAAGGCGAATCCAAATAGCATCTTTTTCACTGCTTGGAAGGAAAGACCATGGTATCCCAGCAGAGCATGATGAAGTTAACAGATCTTTGGGTATAAGGTGACCAATTATGATAATGAATGACCTGTATTAGGTTATTCTGTGATTAAGGTCTTTAGCAGACCAACTCAATGGCTTTCCTGGTATATGAAAAGAAAGAGTTGATGGGAATCCTCTTCTTTCTGCGAATATGGAGGTGACATCCTTACATAAAAGCAAATCTGGCTCACATAGCAATAAAGGACGTGTTTGACATAGAACTTCTGAAAAGAAGAAGGCTTGTTTATGAGGGAAACTACATTATACTCTGATGTCAAGCTTGTCCAAACTGAGAGTATCTTACCAGAAGCAAGCTGGGTGGCTAGTTACTATAACAGCCTTATAAATAATGATTCTGCCAGGCTTTTTAATAGTAATGATGCAATGACATCATTTGCTGGCTGATCATTCAGTGGTATGGACAAGGCCTCACCATTGGTTTACCACTTCTGGGCACCACTCTTAGAACATCAATAGCCAAGCTGCTGACATGCAGGATAATGGAAACTCTCTTAGCCAAAATTTCTTTTAGAACACCAAACATCTCTAGGTGTTTCAGACATAGCTTTAATATTTCCTGGCTTATGAGTAGCCAAGGCAATAGCAATGTTATCATTCCCATTTGACTGATAGAAAACTTAAGGCCTATACAGTAAGTTTATGGCAGATGTAAGAACACATTCTGTGGACTTTGGAATCCGAAATTATAGACAACATTTGAACGATTCTGTCTAAATGGGTTTTCCCACATTTCTCTACCTAAATGGTGGCCACCAGTGACTAAAAAGGTGAAAGTTTTGACTTAGCTAGTGAATTAAAAAGTGGGACATGGATATTACTGACCTCTGCAAGGCAGATTGAAGTTCAAGTTCAGGACATAGCTATTAACTTACATGTCAACTAGTACCAAGAGGTAGCAGAAATGAAATAAAAGCTCTTACCTCTTAAAGACACCATCTAGATATAGAGTCATTTTTCCTTTATGGTAGAGGTTTATTCACTTTATGGAATAGGTTTATTTCTAAATACTGGAATGAAAATTATTCACATTCAGTCATTTTTAGTCATGTCTGACTTTAATGACCCTATCTGGGGTTTTCTTGGCAAAGAAAATCATTTCCTTCCCCAGCTCATTTTACAGATGAGGAAACTGAGGCAAACAGGGTTAAGCACCTTGCCCAGGGACACCCAACTAGTAAGTATCTGAAGCCAGATTAAAACTCATAAATATTAGTCTTCCTGACTCAGGCATAGCACTCTATCACTGTACACTTAGAGTACCTTAAATATGATATCAAAGCTGCCCACTTAAAAAACCTCCAAAGTCAATCTTTAATGAAATAAATATGTTAAAAATGTAAGTAATCACTCATCTATTTTTGTAAGCTTGGATTTTTGTATATCAGGTTTTTTGAAAGTGGGGCACAGCTGCACTGTTGTCTGCTGACAGCTGTTATACTTGCAATTTCCTCATCAGCAAGTTAGTCAGTTAACAAGAATTTTTAAGTGCCTATACTATGTACCAAGCTCTGTACTTCAAGCACTGTAAATATTATTGTCTTTCCTTAATGACATCTACAACACCAATACCACTAGCTCAGTAAGAATTAGGCAACTTCTAGCCCTACTCAGCTTTCTGAGCTCGTTTCTTCAGGTGCCAATTGGGCTTCTAGGGGACACCTCTGAGTCCCCTCATTAGCATCAATGTCAATTTGGATTCTCATTTACTCCTATGTGAATTCTTTAATTTCTATGAAGAATTTCTCTCTTGTCATAAAATAATTCTTCACAAGATCATCAATAATGAATGGAAAAGGCCATCAATGGAGGTCATAGGATCAGAAGACCATTGATTTAGAGTATTTCCCTTAATGTTGTCTATGTTCCCTTCCTTATGCGGGGTTGAAAATACTTTAGGAAAAGGTTTTCTTGTAGTATTTTTTTTTCCTTTCTTATCGTACAACCTCAGAAAATGTGGAAACTTTACAATAAGTTTTTTTTTTAAATAAGAAAAACAAAGATAGGCATTGTTGAGGTCAAAGAGTCAGATCACTTCTTATTTTCATCAAACTCATTTCCAAATTTGGAAGACTCAATTTCCTTCTTATCAGTTCAAGACTCCTAGAGGAGACTCAGGGTGGTCTTGCTGACGAGTGTATCCATCTAGTTCTGTTCCTGTATAAATCTTCAGTCTCCACTGATAGGGTGAGCAGTGTTACATAGAAAGCTCCCATGGAGGCCAGTTTGAATTATCATTTGCTGGGGACCCTTATGGTTAATAAAATACATTCTAGTAACTTCATCTACATACTTCCTTAGCTGATAAAGTCAATTTAGTCACAAGATGCTGGTGAATATAAGCATATCTGCAGCAATTGATATTGTAATAGCAATAACATTATTTACACATCACTTTAAGTTTTCCAAAGCACTTTATAAATAAAGAATTTAAGGGGCAGCTAGGTGGCACAGTGCATAGAGCACCGGCCCTGAAGTCAGGAGGACCTGAGTTCAAATACAGCCTCAGACCAAACACTTGATATTTACTAGCTGTGTGACCCTGGGCAAGTCACTTAACCCCATTTGCCAAGAAAGAAAGAAAGAAAGAAAGAAAGAAAGAAAGAAAGAAAGAAAGAAAGAAAGAAAGAAAGAAAGAAAGAAAGAAAGAAAGAAAGAAAGAAAGAAAGAAAGAAAGAAAGAAAGAAAGAAAGAAAGAAAGAAAGAAAGAAAGAAAGAAAGAAAGAAAGAAAAAATTTTAACAGCAAAATAAGGATTAGAGTAGGTAGGGATGGGTTAGACAATCAGCCTGTAATCATCTAAAGCATAGAATTAAGTAATGATAAAATTTGAAGGTGCTTTAGAGATAATAATAGCCAACATTTATGTACTTAGCTTTAGGAAAGCACTTCATACATGTTTACTCATTTGATCCTTTAACAACCCTTTAGGAGTAGATTCTATTATTTTCCCCATTTTACAGATGAGGAAACTGTGGGATGAAGTGATTAACTGATTCACCCAGTGTTGCACAGTTACTAAGTATCTGAATCAGGATACCAACTCAGATCTTCGAGTTTCCAACTTCCACTGGCTCTGTCCATTATACCACCTTGCTCTCTCATTCACGCCTACTCCCTTACTTCACTGATGAAGTAAGAGCTCCAAGGGTTAGGTAGGTGAAAAGTCCAAGGTCGCTTAACAGCTCTTTGTGGTGACCTAAACAATAACCCTGAAGACAGCTCTGTAATTTATTTAACAGAACAATTCTGGGAAAGTCATTAAAGCTCTGTCTGCCAATTGGGAATGATACTACTGCACTTCTTCATAATAAAGGTGTGAGGCATAATGACCAAAAAAGATCATTGAGTGTTTTGCAAGTGGAAAAACACCAATTCTGTTTCACTTTGAGATTCTTGTTTCCCAGAAATAGGTTTCAGTTTCTAATCCCAGTTTCTGAGCCAGGGGTCTACAAGAAATATAGACTATAGCCAACAGGTTGGTCCAAATCAAAGTCTTTAATAACAGAGAAAATTGAGAATTCTGCAAAATCCATTTGTGTTTCAAAATAAGTTTGCAGGTACAGAATGACCTAACAAATGGTGCTTTAAATGAGAAGTCAAGATCACTTCCCTCTATTTCTGTACCTGCCAGTATCATATACAACCTTGAGAAAAGAAATTCATTATTGTATGCCTCAGTTTCCTTATTAATAAAGGACATCATATTTGTTTTTAACTCAGAGATAAGAGGGTTTGTTTGTTTGTTTGTTGGAGGGGGAGTTAATGCACATGTAAAACACTTTTCACTTGGCGTTTCTTTTTGGAGGAAGTGGGCAGGATGGCAGGAAGTAAGTCAGTCAATAAAACTATAGTGCTATTCAGTTTCAGTAACCCATGAATAGGATTTATATAGGGGTGTGTGATTTTTTTTAATATGGCTGTTATTTAGTTGTAGTGTCAAAATGTGTATGCTGATTTAAGTAATTAACAGCACTAATAGACCTTCAATCATTCACCCATAATGTCTTCTGAGAGACTGTTTAAACATCTGGGAGACAACAGGGAGAGTTAAATAGGAGTAATTAAGAATATAGCCGGCTCTCTAGAGGCTCCAAACTTTCCTCCCTTCTGGAAGCACTGACTCACATTCTCCCAGGCCTCTTCACACTCAGCAATGTGTGGATTTCCACACATGACTCAGGTAAATGTAAATATATATTGAACATATATTTGTATGGGGAGAGGGGAAAGAAAGAGAGAAAGAGAGAGAGGGAGAGAGAGAGGAGGAGGAGTGGGAGAGAGAGACAGAGAGAGACAGAAGAGAGAGAGAGAGAGGAGAGAGAGAGAGAGAGAGAGAGAGAGAGAGAGAGAGAGAGAGAGACTTTGACCTTGGATCACAGAATTTGGAATTGGAAGGGACTATTAAGCTCAACTAATCCAAAGATAGAGGAGTGATCTGTCCAGCTACTAACAGAGCAGGAATTTGAATACAAATCCACCAACCCCAGCTAGTTAGAATTTTTCCACACACCAGCTGTGAGATCTTAGAGAAATCTTTTAACCTTACATATATGAGGTATTATATTGCCTCAAAGCCTTCCTCCTCTCTCAAAGTCTTCAAGGAAAGAGAATAAAAGAGAGAGATTGCACCTTTTGAATGCACACTCAGTTTTAGCTGAGCACCTCCTGAGTCACTGCCCCACTCCACAATTAGAAGGCTCATCATCACCAAATGCCACTCCCAAAGCTACTCATAGCCGGAAGCAGGCTCACCAAAGTTTCCATGTGGTTGGATTGGAATATCTATCTACTCATGCTCGAAGGATTAGGCCTTCAATGCCAGGTACCCTCATTTATTAACGTAGCTGTCTTTTTATCTATCCGGTGTGCATCTATAGCAATACTATCTATGTCAATGCTATCTATCTATAATATTTGTTGAGATAGCTATAAATATAGGTGATATATAGATAAATGTAGCCATGGATAAAGAGAGAGAAAATATAGACACATAAATATATGTATGTGTGTATGTGTATATATAATGTATATACATATATATATATATATATGTATGTGTATGTATGTGTGCACATATACATTATATATACACATATGTGTGTGTATACAGATATATGCATTATTCTTCTTGCCCTGTCTACTGCATTTGACACTATTGACCACCTTCCATCTTCTTCTCCATCTTCCAATGGTTGCAGTTTCGCTGGCTATCCACTATGCCTGGAACTCTCTTACTCCTCATCCCCAACACTCTTTCATCCTCACATTCAGTCTATAGCCAAGTCTACTTACTTTCATAGAATGTCCTTCATAGGCTCCCTTCTCTCCTCTGACATTGTCACCACCCTGGCACAGGATATACCACAATTCTAGACTGCTAATTGGTCTGTCTATGTCAAGTCTCCCTTCACTCTAGTCCATTCTCCATGAAATTGATCTTTCTTACGTGTGTTTCTGGACTTGTCATTACTCACCACCCCTTCAATAAACAAACTCTAGTGGTCCCCTATCACCTCCAAGATAAAATATAAAACCCCTTTGTTTGGAACACAAAGCCCTTCATAACCTGAGCATGCCCTTCCTTTCCAGTCTTGCATCTTATTCATCCCCACATAATCTTTAACCTAGTGTCACTGGCCTCCTTACTATTCCTCAAACAAGACAATCCATTTCCCAAATCCATGCATTTTTACAGGCTATCCCCCATGCCTGGAATACTTTCCTTTCTCAATTCTGTCCTCTGCCTTTAAATCTCAGCTAAAATTCTACCTTCTACAAAAAGGCTTTCCATATCTTCCTTAACACTAAGTAAGCCTCCCTTGATGATCTATAATTTATTGCATCTATGTCTGTGTCTATGTGTGTGTGTGTGTGTGTGTGTGTGTGTGTGTGTGTATATACACACACATGTGTATGTATATATATTATATATAATATATATATTACATATATACACTCACATATGTATATACATATACACATACACACACACACACACACACACACACACACACACACACATATATATATATGGTGTGTATGTGCAAAATCAAAAATGTTTGGGTATCTGCTTATCAGAATAATTTCTGGTAAGTTTGTGGAATGTTGTCATTTAAATAGGGTTAAGCTCCCCAGGATGGTAAAATAGCCTATGCTTCTGCCAGGAGTTCTCCAATCAGGAAAACAGCACCAGTTTGCCATCCCTGCTGCCTCTCTTTGCAGATTTGACCTAGCTTGAGTGTGCCCAAGCCTACTTAGCAAAACTCATCTTAGACTGAATAGGACATAAGGTGGCTTATAACTTAATATAGCCTATGTAAAGTGAACTGAAACCATCTCAGTTTAGTTTGCCTGAAGGACAAGAACTAGACTTTTCACTTCTTGAGGTAACAGTGATCAAATTATATCTCTTACAAGATGATTTACCTTATTCCCTCAGCCAGATGGCTTCCTTCTTTCCTCTGAAATCATAAAATCTTCTTTTTTTGTGTCAAATTCCATTTTGTAACATACATTTTTGTACTCATCTCTTTCACTAGTTTGGAGCCTACCTATTATCATAACTCTTTAAATGCCTAGGACATAGCAACTGCTTATTAAGTGGTTGTTCAATCACTGAATGAAAATGAACACACACACGTATGTCTTTCCTCTGTATGAAAATTACTCTGTGTGTGCGTGTGTGTGTGTGTGTGTGTGTGTGTGTGTGTGTGTGTGTGTCCTTAATTAGGAACTCAAAGTGCATTTGCATAAGATCATTCTCATAAATGGAGGTTGATTACTCAGTGCTCCAAGACTATGTGACTGGCAGAATTGATGAAAGCTTGGATCTTCTGGCTTCTTGCTTCCAGAAAATAGATATATGGTTCATCTTCTCTTCAAGGAGAGGTCTCTAAAGTAGAGAACAACTGTAGGAAGAAGCTGACATGTAGAGCAGCCAACACTTTCATCATGTCCCTATCCCCAGTTTCTATACTATAAACTTCAGGGAATTTCTCATTAAGGAATATGTAAGTCTCTCTCTCTCTCTCTCTCTCTCTCTCTCTCTCTCTCTCTCTCTCTCTCTCTTCTCTCTTCTCTCTCTCTCTCTCTCTTCTCTCTCTCTCTCTCTCTCTCTCTCTCTCTCTCTCTCTCTCTCTCTCTCTCTCTCTCCAACCCCCCCCCACTACCTCAACTCCCAGTGGGAAGAGTTTATTCACTCATTCACTTGGTATGTTGTATAACATATTAACAGCTGGTATTTCTTTGATGACTGTTTGCTCTTGACTTGATAAATGGGTTTATTTGTTATTCACCATGTGGTCTTTATGTACATGGCATTTGGTGAAAAGGAAGTCAAACCTTGGATATATAACTTGGGGAAATGCTTCCCCATTAAGGGATAATAATTAGGAGATCAGCATGAACCTGAAAATTATTTCCCCTAGGATACAAACACAGGGGCAGGGGAGGTAGTCCAAATTCTATTTCAAAACCTCCTCTTCTGAGAAGAGCAGATTGGCCAGCCTTGTAGCCCCAAACACCAGCTTCCCTCCATGCAAAAATCAAAGTCTCCCTTGGAGGAAGGTGGGCAAAGGAGACTCTAAACATATTACTTCCCTATGGGTCACCTCTAGTCAGACCCATAAAGACACATATAATCTACATGGCACACCTACATGCACAAATACAGATATACATGTTCCTATATTTATAAATAGCATAGTTTTAGATGTAGAGATTTATTTTAAAAGCTCACATTCTCATAAAATCCAATTTAATTTATTGAAAATTGATTCCATCTAAGAGCAACTAACCTTCAAGAATTTGGAAATTTTCTTTAATAGAAGTGAAGTCACAATACCAAGTTAACTATAAGGATAATCAAGTTTTCCTCCATAGCAACCCTTAAAAACCATCCACTGAGTGGTGGAAGATTTATTATCTTCAATAGGAGAGAGGGTACCCACATCAGCACAATTACACAGTCCTGAATTTCTAAAGTGAGGAGGCATAAGGATCATATCACTTCCCAGACATACTATCATGTAAGGAAGAGTCACAAGATTTATTTTTGTAGGACAAAGCTTTCTCTGACCTTGTAGTACATTTTAATGACAGACCAATTGCCCAGAGACATAAGGTATGTACAGATCTGAATGAAGCATAACACAGCCAGAGAAACACAGTGTATCCCCAGGAAATCCTTGCATGAAATACCACGTTTGTCATTTTCCCTCCTATTGCCCGAAACCCCTCCAAATACCTATAAAAATGGCTCTAAATAAATTCTAAAGCAGCAGAACCCACAAAAAGACAGTGAACCAAATTTCTAGCCCAAAACAATCTAGATGATTGATCGGAAAGGTATATCACGCTGGGCTGGTACAGAAGCAGAGTGTGGCATGGGCGCTCAGGCCACAGCAAACCTGGAGCAGCCTCAGAGGACTGAATATCAGCCAGCTGTGGAGGCTTCCAGACCTCTCAACCCACAAACACCAAAGACAACTTAGAAGGTCAGTGGGAAAAATCTGTTTCTGCAGTGAGAGAGGAGCTAGGTCAGAGCCAGTTCCAGAGTGCAGAGAGCAGAGTGCAGTGGCTGTGTCCTGAGCTTCCAGCCCACAGACTGAGGGGGAATCCAGTGGCTGATCAAAGAGGGATTGCAGGGATCTCTTTGCCAGTGCTGAGGCAGGAATCTCTTGCTTTGCCCATGCTTGGATCTGGGTCACAGTTCTGGGCAGTGGTCCTTGGGCGAGGAGGAGTGCTGGTGGGGAGGAACTGGTAGTGGCAGTGAAGAGGAAACTTTCTTAACACTTGCATGGCAGAAAGGAGTGCTTGTGGTCACTAATAGACCAAAGCACAGTCCAGGAGAGGAGTAAACACCTCGCCCCTTATCATACCACCTTGCAAGAACTGAAAATTTACAGGTCCCTACAAATATCTCTGAAAACAGCTGTATAAACTCCCGAAGCTTGGGACAGTACACTCTCTACATTGGAAGCAGACTGTTACCTTAACAAAGAGTTTAAAACAAGTAATTGGCCAGGATCATGAGCAAGCAGCACAAAAAGAGTCAGACTATATTATCTTACTTTCGTGACAAAGAAGATCAAAACATACAACCAGAAGAAGAAAACAAAGTCAAAGCTCTTACATCCAAAGCCTCCAAGAAAAATATGAATCAGTCTCAGGCCTTGGAAGAGCTCAAAAGGGATTTTGAGAAGCAAGTAAGAGAAGTAGAGGAAAAACTGGGAAGAGAAATGAGAGTGATGCAAGAAAATCATGAAAAGTCAACAGCTTGCTAAAGGAGACCCAAAAAACTGATAACGTAACAGCTAACCCAAATGGCAAAAGAGGTCCAAAAACCAATGAGGAGAAGAATGCCCTAAAAAGAAAAATTGGACAAATGGAAAAGGAAGTCCAAAAGATTACTGAAGAAAATACTTCCTTAAAAATTAGAGTAGAGCAATTGGAAGCTAGTGACTTTATGAGAAATCAAGACATTGTAAAACAAACTCAAAAGTATGAAAAAATAGAAGACAATGTGAAATATCTCATTGGAAAAACAACTGACCTGGAAAATAGATCCAGGAGAGAGAATTTAAAAATTGACTATCTGAAAGCCATGATCAAAAAAAAGCCTAGACATCATCTTTCAAGAAATTGTCAAGGAAAACTGCCCTGATATAGAACCAGGGGCAAAATAGAAATTGAAAGAATCCACCAATCTCCTCCTGAAAGAGATCCCCAAGGAAAACTCCTAGGAATATTGTAGCCAAATTCCAGAGTTCCCAGGTCAAGGAGAAAATATTACAAGCTGCCAGAAAGAAACAATTCAAGTATTGTGGAAACACAATCAGGATAACACAAGATTTAGCAGCTTCTACGTTAAAGGACCACAGGGCATGGAATATAATGTTCTGGAGGGCAAAGGACATAGGATTACAACCAAAACACCTACCAGCAAAACTGAGTATAATCCTTCAGGGGAAAAAATGGTCATTCAGTGAAATAGAGGACTTTCAAGCATTCTTGATGAAAAGACCAGAGCTGAATAGAAAATTTGACTTTCAAATACAGGACTCAAGTGGAACATGAAGAGTTAAAATGGGAAAGAGAAATCATAAGAGACTTATTAAGGCTGAACTGTTTACATTCCTGCATGGAAAGATGATAACTCATGAGACCTTTGTCAGTATTAGGGTAGTTGGAGGGGGGAAAATTGTATGTATGTAGATAGATAGATAGATAGATAGATAGATAGATAGATAGATAGATAGATAGATAGATAGACAGATAGATTCAGGGTGAGTTGAAGATTAAGGGGTCATATCTGGAGAATAAAATTAAGGGATGAGAGAGGATTATAATAGGAGAAGAAGAAAGGGAGAGGTAGAATGGGGTAAATTATATCACAAAAAAAACAGAAAAGAAAAGGCTCTTACATTGGAAGGGAAATGGGGGAAGGTGAGAGGGAATGAGTGAATCTTATTCTCATAGAATTTGGCTTAAGGAGGGAATAACATACACATTCAATTGGATATGGAAATATGTCTTACCCTACAGAAAAATAAGGGGAGAAGGGGACAAGACAGCAGGGGGATGATAGAGAGAAGGGCAGATTGGGAAAGGCGGTAATCAGAAGTAAATACTTCTGAAGAGGGACAGGGTCAAAAGAAAGAATAGAATAAATGGGGGGGCAGGATAGGATTAAGGGAAATAGAGTTAGTTTTTCACAACATGTCTACTATGGAAGTGTTTTGCATAACTGCACAGGTATAACCTATATTAAGTTGCTTGTCTTTTCAATGAGGGTGGGTGGAGAGGGAGGAAGGGAGAAAATTTGGAACCCAAAGTTTTAAAAACACATGTTTAAAAAAAATGTTTTCACATGCAACTGGGAAATAAGAAATATGGGAAATGGGGTACAAAATCTGTCCTGCCCTACAGGAAAATAGAAGGGGAAGGGGATAAGAGAGGTGGGGGAGAGATAGAAGAGAGGGCAGACTAGGGGAAGGGATATTCATAATGCATACCATCTTGGGGTGGGGGGAGGCATAAAATGGGGTGAAAATTTGGAACTCAAAATCTTGTGGAAGTAAATGTTGAAAACTAAAAATAAATTTATATCAATAAAAAATAAAAAATAGAGTGATTTGGAGTTAAGGCTGTTCTTTAAGAGAAAAGGAGAAAAAAAGGTTCAGAGATGAAAATTTTACATTCCCTTTGGAAAGAACACTGACAGGTAAGAGTGTGATACGCTGTGTGGACAGAGGGAAAAGAGAGAGAGAGAGAGAGAGAGAGAGAGAGAGAGAGAGAGAGAGAGAGAGAGAGAGAGAGAGAGAGATAAGAAGGAAAGAAAGAAAGAAAGAAAGAAAGAAAGAAAGAAAGAAAGAAAGAAAAGAAAGAAGAGAAAGGAAGGAAGGAGGAAGGAAGGAAGGAAGGAAGGAAGGAAGGAAGGAAGGAAGGAAGGAAGGAAGGAAGGAAGGAAGGAAGGAAGGAAGGAGGGAAGGAAGAAAAAATTTTGATTACATTACATTGAAAAGTTTTTGCACAATCAAAGCCAAAGCAATGAATTTTAGAAGGAAGGGAGAAAATTGGGAAAGAATTTTTACAACCACTCTCTCTGATAAGGGTCTCATTTCTAAAGTATACGGAGAATTATGTGAAATTTATAAGAATACAAGTCATTCCCCAATTGATAAAAGCCCAAAGGATATGAATAGGCAGTTCTCAGATGAAGAAATTATAGCCATCTGTAGTCATACAAAAAAATGCTCTAAATCACTATTGATTAAAGAAAGACAAATCAAAACAATTCTGAGGTGCCATATCATACCTATCAGATTGGCCAATATGACAAAACAGGAAAATGATAAATGTTGGAGACGAGGTGGGAAAGTTGGAACACTAACACATTGTTGGTGGAGTTGTGAAATGATCCAACTATTTTGGAGAGCAATTTGGAACTATGCCCGAAGGGTTATAAAAATGCACATACCCTTTGGCCCAGCAACAGCACTTCTAGAGCTATATCCCAGAGATATTATACAAATGGGAAAAGGATCCACATGTACAAAAATATTTATAGCAGCTCTTTTTGTGGTGACAAAGAATTGGAAATTGAGAGGATACCCACCAATTGGAGAATGGCTGAACAAGCTGTGGTATATGATGGAATGGAATACTATTGTGCTATAAGAAAAGATGAGCAGGCTGACTTCAGAAAAACCTGGAAGGACTGGCATGGTCTGATGCTGAGTCAAGTGAGCAGAACCAGGAGAACACTGTACACAGTAACAGCCACTTTGTGCAATGACTGATGTTGACAGACTTAACCCTGCTCAGCATTATAAGGACCTAAGACATCTCCAAAGGCCTCATGATGGAAAATGCTATCCACATAGAAAGAGGGAACTATGGAGTTTGAATGCAGATCAAAGCATACTATTTGCTATTTTTTTTCTTTTGTTGTCTTTTCTTTCCTCTTTGTGGTATTTCCTCCTATTGGTTGTAATTCTTACTTACAACATCACTAATTTGAAAATATGTTTAATAAGAATATATATGTATAGCCTATATCAAATTGCATGCCATCTTTGGGAGGAAGGTGGGAAGGGAGGAGATGAAACATTTGAAACTCAAAAGTTTAGGGAAGTTATTGTTGATGATTCAAAATAAATTAATTAAAAATGAAAGAAAAAATTGAGCGTATCAACACCAAAACCAACAGAAAACACATGATCATCTCAATAGATGCAGAAAAAGCTTTTGACGAAATACAACACTCATTCCTATTAAAAACACTGGAAAGCAGAGGTATAAATGGAGTCTTCCTTAAAATAATAAATAGCATCTATCTAAAACCTTCAGCAAGCATTACATGTAATGGAGACAGGCTAGAAGCATTTCCAATAAGATCAGGGGTGAAACAAGGATGTCCATTATCACCACTGTTATGCAATATTGTACTGGAAACATTAGCTTTAGCAATAACAGAAGAAAAAGAAATTGAAGGTATTAGAACAGGCAAAGAAGAAACAAAGCTATCACTCTTTGCTGATGTCATGATGATATACTTAGAGAATCCTAGGGAATCAAGTAAAAAACTACTTGAAATAATAAACAACTTTATCAAAGTCACAGGCTATAAAATAAACTCACATAAATCATCAGCATTTCTATATATTACCAACAAAGCCCAACAGCAAGAGATAGAAAGAGAAATTCCATTTAAACTTACTGTAGACATTATAAAATATTTAGGAGTCTACCTTCTCGAAACAAACCCAGGAACTCTATGAACACAATTACAAAACACTTTTCACACAAATAAAATCAGATCTAAATAATTGGAAAAACATCAGTTGCTCATGGGTAGGCCAGCTAATATAATAAAAATGACAATCCTACCTAAGCTAATTTACTTATTCAGTGCCATACCAATCAAACTACCAAAAAATTATTTTATAGAGTTAGAAAAAATAATAACAAGATTCATTTGGAAAACAAAAGGTCCAGAATATCAAAGGAACTAATGAAAAGAAATGCAGGGGAAGGTGGCCTAGCAATTCCAGATCTTAAATTGTATTATAAAGCAGCAATCATCAAAACTGCTTGGTACTGGCTAAGAAATAGGGAGGTGGATCAGTGGAATAGGTTAAATATGCAAGACACAGTAGTCAATGACTAGTAATCTATTATTTGATAAACCCAAAGACCCAGCTTCTGGGATAAGAACCCACTCTTTGAAAAAAACTGCTGGGAAAACTGGAAAAGAGTATGGCAGAAACTAGGCATAGACCCAAATCTCACACCATATACCAAAATAAAGTCAAAATGGGTTCATGACTTAGATATAAAGGCTGATACTAAGTAAACTGGGAGAACAAGGAAGTTTACCTATCAGATCTATGGAGAACAGAAGAATTCATGACCAAACAGGAGATAGAGAACATTATGAAAAGCAAAATGGATCATTTTGATTACAATTGAAAAGTTTTTGCACAAACAAAGCCAATGCAACTAAGATTAGAAGGAAGGTAGAAAATTGGGAAAGAATTTTTACAACCAGTCTCTCTGATAAAGGCCTCATTTCTAAAATATATAGAGAATTAAGACAAATTTATAAGAACACAAGCCATTCCCCAATTGATAAATGGTCAAAGGATATGAACAGACAGTTCTCAGATGAAGAAATTAAAGCCATCTATAGTCATATGAAAAAATGCTCTAAATCATTATTGATTAGAGAAATGCAAATCAAAACAACTCTGAGGTACCACATCAGATGGCCAACATGACAAAACAGGAAAATGATAAATGTTGGAGAAGATGTGGGAAAATTGGAACACTAATACATGTGGAGTTGTGAAATGATCCAACCATTTTGGAGAACAATTTGGAACTATGCCCAAAGGGCTACAAAAATGTGCATACCCTTTGATCCAGCAATAGCACTTCTAGGGCTATATCCCAAAGAGATCAAAAATGGGAAAAGGACCCACATGTACAAAAATATTCATAGCAGCTCTTTTTGTGGTGGCAAAGAACTGGAAATTGAGAGGATCCCATCAGTTGGGGAATGGTTGAGCAAGTTGTGGTATATGAATGTAATGGGATACTATTGTGCTATAAGAAATGATGAACAGGCTGACTTCACAAAAACCTGGAAAGACTTAAATGGTCTGATGCTGAGTGAGGTGAGCAGAACCAAGAGGATTTTGTACACAATAACAGCCACGTTATGCGATGATTAATATTGTTAAACTGAACCCTTCTCAGCATTACAAGGATCTAAGACATCTCCAGAGGCCTCGGATGGAAAATGCTGTCCACATCCAAAAAAAGAACTATGGAAGTCGAATCGCTCTCACTTATTTTTACCTTCTGTTGAGTTTTGTTTCATCTTTCTGATGGTTCCTCCTATTGGTTTTAATTTTTACTTACAACTTCACTAATGTGAAAATATGTTTAATAGGAATGTAAATGTATAACCTATTCAGATTGTGTGCCGTCTTGGGGAGGGTGGTGGGGAGGAAGGGGGAGAAAAGTTTTAAACTCAAAAGCATGTGGAAGTGATTATTGATAAATCAAAATAAATTAATAAAATTTTTTTAAAAATCCTCTAGTATTCAAAACTCTTCAGAAAATGGCTTAAGCCTACCTTTTTAGCCTCATTACACGTTACTCTTCTGGTAATCTGTAGGCCAGTCAAAATGGCCTTGTTACTATTCATCACATGTGACATTTTGTTGCTGTTATTGAGCTGTTTAAGTTGTGTACAACTTTTCATGAACACATTTGAGGTTTTCTTGGCAAAGATACTGAAATAGTTTGCCTGAAATAGTTTGCCATTTCCTTCTTCAGCTCATTTTACTGACGAGAAAACTAAGGGAAATAGAGTTAGGCCACGTCCAGGGTCACAGTAAGTGTCTGAGGCTGCATTTGAACTCAGGAAGATGACTCTTCCTGACTCCAGACCTGGTGTTCTATCCACTGTGCCACTTAGCTATCCCACGTATGACATCCCATCTCCAGTCTCTATTCCATTATATTGGCTGTTTCCCATGGCTTAGAAAGTTCTGTGTCCTTACTTCTATTCAAGTGCATCCTTCTACATGAAGGTTTTCTAGAACTCTCTGGCTGCTCATTAACTCCCTCTCAAAACTATCATTTATTTCTTTTTTTAATGTATTCTGCATGTACTTATATATTTTCACTTTTCTGTCATAATTATAAACTCCTTGAGAGCAGAACTGTTTTATTTTTGTCAATGGCAAGTAAGATGGCAAGATTCTTCATCATGAATGGTTGGATGAAGTTTGCTTTTTGTTGTTGTTATTATTGTTATACCATTTTTGTTATTGTTTTATTTTTTAATTGTAAAAGTTTTATTGACTGCCCAGCCTTAAAATGTTCATGTGTCAGTCATAGAGTAAATTTGTCATCATGTCTTCTCACTCAGCCATCCATAAGGAAGCTTTGAGACAGTGTACCCAGAAACTCAGGCATTTTAGGATTCTAATAGACTAACAAAAATATTCCCATACCACCTAATTTAATGGGTGTCAGAAGGGCTATATTCCCCTGGACTTCAACGTGCTTTCCAGGATCTCATCATCCTGCAAAATCACATCAATCCTGAGACTCACATCTTCTCACTCCTCCCCTCCCCTACCCCACTGTGATGGGAGAAGATGGAGGATGGACAGTAGAAAGGCCCTTCCAGATCCTCCATTTAAAGAGAGCACCCAAGGCAGCCATCTCAGCATTTTCCACCCAGCTGCACGGAGTACCACCCCAACTCCATTTTCAACTTCTTTTTCTGTTTTCTCCCCCAATTCAAATGTAAGTTCATTGACGGCATGAAATTTCTTTTGCTTTTCTTGTATCTCTGGTGATTAGCACAGTCCCTGGCACATGGTTGGCACTTAATAAATATTTATTGACTGATTGGCTGAAAGAGCTAGTCTTGAAGTTAGATAACACTGAGTTTAAGCCTTGCCTCTGATACATACTGGTTGTGTGAGTCTGACAGTCACTTAACCTCTCAATGCACTAGGCAACTCTTTAAAACTATAAGTTGCAGGCTGTTAAATTTACCTTCGTTGGCAAAGAGTTCTTCACCAAGGGTTTGGTTTGCTTTATGTGGGAACCTCAGAAGGGATGGAGTTCTATTAGTGACTTGGGAGCAGATTGACTCCTACATTCTTTTAGTCTGATGGGACAGTGAAGGGAGCAGGTATAGATGAGATAAAGCCATGTTGCTATGAGTTGAATGAAATTTTGTGGATATAATGGAAAAATATTTGCAAAGTTGATTTGAACCAGCTCAGAAAGACAAGAATCACTCCCTTTCACCCAAACACCTTTTTAATTAAAGCATTACATAGAAGAAAATTCTGTAGCAATTGTCTTGCATAAGCCATTGTCACTTTGCTTCTTTCTTTTTTCCTTCTTTCCTTCCTTTCTCTCTCTTTCTTTCTCTTTCATTCTTTCTTTTTTCTTTCCTTCCTTCCTTCCTTCCTTCCTTCCTTCCTTCCTTCCTTCCTTCCTTCCTTCCTTCCTTCATTCCTTCCTTTCTTCCAGTTTCTTCCAGCATTGAAAACAAAGTAGAAATTGTCAACCTGCTAAAAAGTTTGATAAATGAAAATTCTCATGCTTACAATTGTGTTCTGATGTTTACTCAGTTGGTTATAAGATTGAGATTTGGTTATTGGAGATAATGAGTCCTCCAGAAAAATCTATGAAACTTTTTGGCTTTTCAGTTAAAAGTAAAGCTTCCTCTGCTAGGCTCTAACAAAATGAGCTGGAAATCTGAGAAATTTGGCTAGATAACTTGCATTTTTCTCTTACCTTGGGGATAGTTAAAGAAAGTTTCTTGGATTAAATTTAAGAAAGACCATGATGTCAAGAACCCCGCAAACCTGACTGCCTTTTTCTTTCATTACAGCAATGAAAGCTTTGTACTACAGTCAAACAGACCCCAGTTTATCTCCCTTCCAATATCACCAGAGGAATTGACTGCTTTTCCATATTTATGTTCCTTATCCACTTCTTTGTTTCTATTATACATCCTTCTCCAAACTATTGAACATTTTTTTTACAGAACTCATTACATAAAATTTATTTTTATGTAAAAATGTATAGCCATCACTTTAAAATCAATTAATTTATGAAATCATTATGTTCTGTAGGAAACATGTTAGCATTAAAACAGCTTAAAGAAATGTCATGGCTATCTTAAAAAAATAAATTTTGATTCTTTTTTCTTCCATTTTTTAATCATATTTTAATATTGGTGCATATGAGGAAAAATTACATTATTTTTTTTTTGGTGAGGCAATTGGAGTTAAGTGACTTGCCCAGATTTACACAGCTAGTGAGTGTTATTTGTCTTAGGCCAGAGTTGAACTCTGAACCTCCTGACTCCACTGCCCGTGGTCTATCCATTGTGCCACCTAGCTGCTCCAGAAAATTAAATTCTTGTGTCAAATATATTATAGTTTATAATTTTTTAAAAGTATACCTTGCTTAATCCCTGCTATGGTCTTTAAAAACTTCAATTAAGTTTCAAATAAAAATTAAAGATACCATGAGAGCATTGTGGCCCAGGGAGCAAGAGCATTTTTGGGACAATGTGACTGAAGGCCCTAGCCATGGCTTAGGGGAGGAGATGAATGTCTAAGGTTGAGCCCCTGGATAGAATTCAGAAAAGAACAGTAAGAAGGACATGAAGCCTGGGGCACCTTCCCTGTAATTCAGGATTAAAACCTGAGTACAATAATAAGCTGCTAAAAATAAAATGAAATGAAATAAAAATCAAAGTGAGTACTAAGTAAAGGAGAAAGAAACTAATCACAGATAGCTACTATGGTTGTAAAACAAAATCTGGGTTCACATTCCATGGAAAATAGTGCAGTAAAATAAAATAAGCCACTCTTACCCCAAAGAGCAATGTCAAATGGTCTCAAGCCCAAAGAGAGTTTTTGAAAGAACTTAAAATAAGGAATTCAAAAATCAAATAAAAGAGGAAGAAAAATTTAAAAAAATAATAAAAGCAATCCAAAAAAATCAAGAAAGTTAGGAAAAGAAAGTGAACAAATTGGAAAAAAGAGATCCAAACTCTTAAGGAAGAAAATATAATTCCTTGAAAGCTAGAATTGATCAAGAAGAATTGAGTAATGTTATGATACCAAGAAATAAAAAGTCAAAATGAAAAGAATGAAAAAAATAGAAGAAAATCTGAAACATCTTATTAGAAAAACAACTGATCTGGAGAACAAATTGAGGAGAGACAATATAAGAATTGTTGGACCACCTAAAAATTATGATCACAAAAAGAATCTTAATATAATATTACAAGAAATTATTAAGGAAAATTGTCATTAAATTCTAGAACCAGAAGGTTAAGTAGCAATAGAAAAGATCCACAATTCATCACCTCTGAAAGAGGTACCAGAAGGAAATCTCACAGGAATAGCATAGCCAGGTTTCAAAGCTCCCAGGTTAAGGAGACAATATTGCAATGAACAAGAAAAAAATTTAAAATACTGTGGAGCTACAATCAGGATTTCACAAGACCTAGCAGCTTCTATACTAAAAGGCCATAGGTCTTGGAATATTGTGCTTCAAAAGGCAAAAGAGATGGAATTATGACCAAGAATGAATTTATCCAGCAAAGTTCAGTATAATCCTGAACCAAAAAAAAAAAAAGGACATTTGGTGAACTGAAAGATTTCAGGTATTTGACAAAAAGACCAGAAACTCAATGGAAAATTTAGACTTTGAAATTAAATTAAATTAATACTTTTAAAAAGGGTGAGTAGATTAAAATTTAGGAGGGTGAGGGGAACAGGATAAGAGAGGGATTATTAAAGGACTAGATAGCCTAAGGAATAGGAGAGTAAGAGGAGAGGATAAGGAACTGATTCTTTAAAAGAGCGTGGATTAGGGAGGCAGTGGTTAAAAGAAAACTAGATAGGTGAAGAAGGACAGGGTGAAAAGAGGCTGAGAAGGACAATAGTGAGGGAAAATGGGATGGAGGGAAATGCACAAATAGTAATTATGACTTTCAATGTAAATGGGATGAACTCAGCTATCTCATTTCCCATCTGGCTACCTTTATTTTGGACTTCCTTAGCTTCTCTTTCATGTCTCTTGTAAAATAATCATTGGAAGATCTCATCATCACATAATATTAAATCAGCCTTGTTACTCATGAATCATCATGCCTCTGCTTTTATGATGAGAAAAGAGCCATAACTCCTCCATTAAAGAGGAGGAACAGGATAGACATTTTCTCAGGCATCTCTTCATTTACTACTTCATTTTTTATGGGGGGTTTTTTTGGCTATTGTAGCTGCACATACTTTGGGCTGGTTTTCTTCATTGAGAATTTTCTTTGCCCTTTCCTCTCCTGCTTTTCAGAGACACTTTTTTTTTAATATTTGTATATCTAGCTCTTAGCACGGAACTTGGAACATAATAGGTGCTTAATGAATGTTTACTTATTTCTTGAATTTAATCTAGGGATCTGAGTTAACAAAAGGTCTCAGTCAAATGGTAAATGTGTTATACTGTGGATTGAGGCTTAGAAAAGTCTACCTATACCCTATTAATGTACTCATCAAGGATCTCTTTTATTTCTGAAGCTTATTTTGAAAAATAGATAAATACGTACATATGTATATAAGTATATAAATATACAAAAAGAGTAATACAGGCCAATAGCTATTAAAACTCCCTCACTTTTCATCAGTAGTAATAAGGTCCAAGATTCACATACACACCCACACACACACACACACACACACACACACACACACACACACTTACTATGATCTCTTCCTTCAGATATCTTCAGAAATAATCTTTCAATCCCCTTAAAATTGTGTCACCTTAAGTATCAATCTTATCTCTGTATACTTTGTTTATTCCATCAAATCTTTCCATCTTTGTTTTCTTCAGTGCTAGTTTGACCTGCTCTACAAACACCCAGAAATGTAATGTTCAATTTCAGGCATGATGTCCTGACTATCTTTGATAGTAAAAATATTTTGTTAAACAATGTTTGCAGATTTTCTCCATTTTTATTGTCTGATTTTTCTTCTAGTTGCTTCCTTAAATTCCCTAAGAATAATTTTGCTTACTCAAGACTTTCGCCAAGATTCACTGGTTTTACTTTCCACTGATTCTCTCTCTTTTATATGAAAATATTATTCATAATTTTTCCACTATCTTTCACCACAAAATTTTCAAATTAACTTATATTTTAAATTAGTGTTGTCCATGACTGTTGTATCTACATTTTGGAAGTAAGTCAGTTGACTGCAAAGTTTGTTTTTATTGTTCTTTTAGTCACTTCATTATGCCTATTAATTTACAATGAGTAAATTCCTGCAAGTCTTTACTGTAATTGATGTCAATTTTATTTCTTCACATTTTTTTGTCACAAATTTCTTTTCAGAAGTAAAGTTGGAATAGCTTTAATAGCACACCATCTTTTTCTCTTTTAAAATTTTTATTTTTCCAGCTACAAATCCATTACTCTGCAATTTTAATTTTATATATTTTTTAATCTTTTCTCTAACTAATTTGTTGTCAGACTGTACACAGACAACTGATTCAGGAATGACTCCCACATCAGTAATGAGTAATTTCTTGCTTATTTGTTAGAATATATTAAAAGAAATGTATAAATGAAAAAGAAAATGGGCTGGTCACAAGATGAGAGGGAGAAATATGGGCAGTCCATGTGCTCCATTGCTATCATCACATTTTCAAAAGAAAATGATAAAGGTCTCTAGCACATTGGATTGACTCCTTTGGTGATCTTAAAGGAGTGTATATACTAGAGTGATATAGGACAGGTGGGCATGGATGTATTGTGGTCCAAATCATTTAAGGAAATATCTATATGAATGAGAACACAGATCCGTTTATGTATATTTGAGTAAAACAAATGGCCCACTGTGAATGCATATACAGGTCCTTGTGCCTTTGTAGCTACTACTCAAGGGTTTGGTGCTCTTTCCTCCTGCTGTCATCATAGCCAAAGTCTCTTTTTTGTGTCCTTATCCAGATCTTTCCCATAGTGTAGTGAGAAGGTCTGTGGATTCAGAGTACCAGGGCATGATTTCAAATCCTGGCTCTGAAATTTACTAAGAACATTATGTGGGAAAAATCACCACCTTCCCCTCCCATCCATCTTCCTTTATCCGCCAACATTAAGTCATCTGTAAAATGAGAAAGCCCAGAAGCCCTCTAAGATCGCTTCTAGCTCTAAATAAATGAACTTAATCCCTGGTTTCCTTCAAGATCCCAAATCCTCCCAGATCTCAAAGATGCCAGTGTCTTCCACCAAAGTTGTCTTTCCATATATCAAATTGTGTGCATGTTTGGTTTTTTTTCTCTTTTCACTGTATATTTCTTGAAAGCAAGGACTATTTTGCTTTAGACTTTAAATCATCATCAGCATATAACATAATGCTTAGTACACATCCAGCTCTTCATATGTGTGTTGATTTTATTTGTGCTACCTTTAACTGCATTTCAGTTGCATCGACTACGCACTTCCCAGATGAAAAAGCAAAGATGCACTTACTGTGTTTAGGAAATTAGCACTTAGTTCTGGTATTTTGGTACCCAGTCATTATTACTTCATTTCCCACAGCACAGACTGGTATAATTAGAAATGGTTGTAGAGTGAGCACAGCCCTAACAAACAGCTCTCATTGGTCATTAGCTGCCATTTGTGTTCATCTATTTTCATTTTATTTTCAGCTTTTTAAAAAACAACCCCAAAAATTGGCAAAATTCTGTTAAAAAAGCATTATAGTTATAAATCTATGTCTTCTAAAAGTTTCCACACCATAACTAGAGTTGAGGTAATTATCTAAATGATTCAGGAAAAAGTTGTTTCCACAGCTGAATTATTCAGATACCTCCTTTCTCTCTACTACTTTTTACATTCTACAGGCTTAGTCTGAGTGAAATAGTGGGTTTGTAAGCCTCATTTATTCAACTTTCTGATCCAGAACGTATGTAAGGGACTAGTTAATGTTGTGAGGTCATAAAGTTTAGATTTGATCATCCTTGGATGAAGTTTAGCTTTGCATTACATTGAAGAGTTTCTTCCATTTAGAGCCATAATGAGCTGTTTTGACAAAAGTTACGAACAGCAGACTTGCAAAGATCTTGAGTATGCCAGGAGTCAGCAACAACCGATAAGCCCTCAGATCAACTTTGTACTGCAGGATGCAAAAATAATGCTAGAAGTAATTGGGACAAATCAGTAGCTGAGTGGGAGGGAGAATTAATTACTATAGTGGTTCACAGGCTACTAGAAAGGAAATACTTTTTTAAGTATTTGCTATGTACCAATCACCATGCTAAGTGTGTTACAATGATTACATCATTTGATCCTCACAACAACTCTGGGAGATAGGTGCCTTTATTATCCCCATTTTACAGTTAAGGAAACTGAGGCACCACAGTGGTTAAGTCACTTTTCCAGGCTCACACAGCTAATAAGCGTCTGAAGCCAGATTTGAACTCAGGTATTCCTGTATCCTGACCCAGTGCTTTATCCACTGTATTATCTTGCTGCTTCTTAAGTACTGGGCCTAGAATTGTGAGGATTGATAACAATTTGGCAGCATGCCAAAATTATGGCCTTCAGTTACAGCAGCACTCAGTATTTAGATGAAAATTTTATGTCTAAACATGCTCATCAACAAAAAAAAATCAGTAAATCATTGAATTGAGCATGGAACTAAAAAAAAACTAACAAATGAAAAACTATCCTGAAAAGCAAAGGGGAGATTAAAAAAAAGTAAAAGAAATAAGACAATGAACATTTAAAAATTTAAAAGTAAGTAAATTATTAGCTAATTATTTTTTAAATGAAAAAATACCAACATCAAAAATGGGAAAGGTGAATTCAAAATCTATAAAGAAGAAATTTTAAAAAAATTAGGAGCCATTTTGCCCAAACAATTTGGAAATAAAATGATAATCTAAATGAAATGGATGAATATTTTCAAATATATAAATTGTCTAAATTAACAGAATAGGAAATAGAGTGCTTAAATTAACTCTATCATAGAAAAAAATAAACAAAAATAATTAAATTCATAAAGAAAAAGTCCTTAGGAAAAGGTGGATATGGATATATAAGTAAATTCAACCAAACATTTAAAGAACAATTAACTCCAATACTACCTAAGATATTTGAAAAAAAAGAGAGAGAGAGAAATAAAGGACCTACTAAATTCCTTCTATGATATGATTATGATCTTTATACCTAAACCAAAAAAAGACAACACAGAGAAAGAATATTGTATTACAATAATCCTAATAAATATTAATGCAAAAAAAATAAAATATTAGCAAGGAGACTACAGCAACATATACAAAGATTATACACTATACTGGCCTAATTTTATACCAGAAATGTCAGGCTTCTTCAATATTAGGAAAACTGTAAGCATAACTGACCATACTAATAAAAAATCATATTGTTATACTAATAGATGCATAAAAAGCTTTTGACAAGATACAATAACCATTCCTATTAAATACTCTAGAAACCATAAGAACAAACAGAACTTTCCTAGCCAGCATTATCCCTAATAGAGATAAGCTGGAAGATTTTTCAACAAAATCGGAAACAAAGCAAGAATGTCTGTGATCAGTTACTGTTCAATACAGTGCTAGAAATGCTAACTGTATCAATAAGATGGGAAGAAATGAAGGTATTAGCATAGGCAATAAGGAAACAAAACTATTACCTTTTGAAGATGATATGATGTTTTACTTAGAGATGCCTAGAGAGTCAACTAAAAAACTAATTCAAACAATTAACAACTTCTGCAGAGTTGTAAGATATAAAACAAACACACACAAAATCATCAGCATTTCTGTTTGTTACCAAATAAATACAATGCAAAAATACATTAAGGGAAATTCCGTATAAAAGGACTATAAATAGTACAAAATACTTGGGCATCTGTCTACCAAGACAGGAATGAAATAGATGCAATTGCAAAACATTCTTTATACAAATAAATATCTAAATAATTGGAGAAATATTAATTATTCGTGGTTATTCCAAGCCAATATAATACAAATGACAATACAACCTTAATTTATTTATTCAATACCAACCTACCAAAGGATTACTTCATAAGGCTAGAAAAAAATGGAAAAAAATCTGAAAGAACAAAGGGTCAAGAATATTGAGGGAATTAATTAATAAGGTGAGCAGTATCAGATCTCAAACTATACTACAAACCAGTATTCATCAAAACAATTTGGTATTGGATAAAAGAGCAGTACTAGTGGAAGAGATTAGGTGCACGGTATTCAGAAGCAAACAAGCTCAGTAGTCCTAGTGTTTGATAAACCTAAAGATCTCAGCTATTGGAGCAAAAACTTATTACTCAGCAACAACTGTTTGGAAAGGTAGAAAAAAAAATGTAGAAAACAAATAGAGAGCAGTGTCTCACACCACTTACAAAAGCAAACTTCAAATAGCTACATGATTAAGACATAAAGTGATATCGTAAAGAAATTAGAGGAGCATGGAAGAAATTATCTTTCATATATATAGAGAGGGTAAGATTCTGTGACCTAATAAGAGAAAGAGGTTCATAGAAGTTAAAAGGGACAATTTTTAATATATTTTATTTTCCCCCAATTGTATCTTAAACTAATTTAACATTTTTTATAACCACAAGCAAACAAATATGGGTTATACATGTACAATCATGTAAAACATTTCCATATTAGTCATTTTGTACAAGAAGCAAATAAAAGAAAAAGAATGAAAGAAAACAAAAAATGTATGCTTCCATCTGTATCCAAACAATATCAGTTCTCTCTCTGGAGGTGGATAGTATGCCTCATTAGTCCTTTGGGATTTTCTTATATCATTGTATTGTTGAGAATAGATAAGTCATTCACAGTTTTTCATCAAACAGTATTGCTGCTACTATGTACAATATGCTGCTGGTTCTGTTCACTTCACTTTGAATCAGTTCATAGAAGTCTCTCCAGGTTCTTTTCTAAAATCATCCTACTTGGGGCAGCTAGGTGGTACAGTGGATACAGCACTGGCCCTGAAGTCAGAAGGACCTGAGTTCAAATCCATCCTCAGACCAAACACTTGACATTTCCTAGCTGTGTGACCCTGGGCAAGTCACTTAACCCCAATTGCCTAAAAGCTAAAATTAATTAATTAATTAATTAATAGATGAATAAATAAATAAATGGATGAGTAAGTAAATAAATAAATGAATGAATGAATAAGTAAATAAACAAACGAACAAACAAATAAATACATAAATACATAAATAAATGGATAGATAAATAAAATAAAATCATCCTACTTGTCATTTTGTATAGCACAATAATATTCCTTCCGTTATGATCATAAACTCACAGCTTATTTAGCCATTTCCCAATTGATGGACATCCCTTTGATCTCTAATTCTTAGCCACCACAAAAAAGCTGCTGTAAATATTTTTGTACATATTGTTCCTCTCTTCCCCTCCTGTTTTAAAATGTCTTTGGTAGTGCTACTGCTAGATCAAAGGGTATGTTCAATTTTATAATGCTTTGGGCATTGTTCCAAATTGCTCTCCATAATGATTGAATCAGTTCACAACTCCACCAATAGTGCATTAGTATCCCAGTTTTCCCACATCCCCTCCAACATTTGTCATCTTCCCTTTTTGTCATATTAGTCAATTTGATAGGTATAAGATGGTACCTCAGAGTTGATTTAATTTGCATTTTTCTAATCAAAACTGATTTAGAACAATTTTTCTTATGACTGGAGATAGCTTTGATTTCTTTTTCTGAAAACTATCCATTCATATCTTTTGACCATTTATCAACTGAGGAAGTTGCTTGTAATTTTTATAAATTAGACTCAGTTCTCTATATATTTGATAAATGAGGCCTTTATCAGAGATAATTGTTGAATCCCTCCCCCCAAGTTTTCTACTTTCCTTATAATTTTGATTGTATTCATTTTTTGGTGCAAAACCTTTTTTGATTTTACATAATCAAAATTATCTATTTTACATTTTATAATGCTTTCTCTCTTGTTTGGTCATAAATTCCTCCCTTATCCATAGATATGATAGATAAACTATTCCATGCTCTCCTAATTTGCTTATGTTATCATCAAAATGCACAATTTTGTTTACATAAAATTAAAAACATTTTGCATAAGTGAAACCAAAGTAGCTAAAGATAAAAGAGAAGCAGAAAACTGAAAGAAAATCTTTATAATAAAAACCTCTCTGATCAAGATCTGATTTCTAAGATGTGCAAGGAACTTTTTTAAATTTATAAGAATAACAGCCATTTCCTAATTAGTAAATGGTCATAGAATATGAAGGAGCCTTTTTCAGAAGAAGAAATCTAAGCTATCAATAGCCACAATGAAAAATACTTCTACATCACTAATAATTAGAGAATTATAAATTAAAATAACTCTAAGGTACCACCTCACATCTATCAGATTGAGAACATTTATAAAAACAAAATGACAAATACTGTAGGGATTATAGGAAAATAGACATATTATTGCACTAGAACTATGAACTGGTCTAGCCATTCCAGAAACAATTTCGAACTATACTTCCAAAGCTATTAAACTCTGCATACTCTTTGACCCAATGATACCTCTATTAGGTCTAAGAGATCAAAGAAAGAGGAAAGGTCCCATATGCTATTTATACAGCTCTTTTCCCCTTGGCAAAAAAATTGGAAAGTGGAGAGGTGCCCATCAATTGGGGAATGGCTGAACAAGTTATAATGTATGACAAATGGTGTACTGTTGTGCTCTGGGAAGTGATGGCTTGGTTTCAGAAAAACCTGAGAAGACTGTATTAACTGACTCGAAATGAAGTGAGAACTAAAAGAACACTTTTTATAATAACAATAATGTAGAGACAAACAATTTTGAAAGCCTTAGGAATTCTGATCAACAAAATGACCAATCACAATTCCAGAGCACCCATGAAGAAACATTCAAGATGGAGAAGTAATGAACTTAGAGTACAATTTAAGGAATTGTTTTTGATATTACTAATTCAGGAATTTGTTTTGCCTGATTATACACATTTGTAATGGGCTTTGTTTTTCTCACTTTCTAAATATGTTATAGGGGAGAGGGTGGTGGTTCAGGGGGGTAGTCCTGGAAGGGAGGTGGAAGAGAGAGAATTAAGAAATGAAAATAAAATAAAATACACAGATTTTTAAATCATATACTACAGTGCTTGTGATAATCATTTGCAAAAAAATGCTACCATGAAAATAATTGTAACTTAATAATTGCGTGCATGAATGTAATTGGATATTACTGCTCTTTAAGGAACAATAAATGTGATAAATACAAAGGAATATGGGGAAGATATATAAACTATATAAAGTGAATATATATGAAGTAAAATAAGCAGAAATAAAAACATCAATAGTGATTACAACAATGCAAATGAAAAAAGCAACAACAAAATTAATATTAAATGTGTAAAAATGAAAAATAATTAAAATGGATGTTGAGAAATTGTAACGAACAAATTAACTCAGAGAAGATATGTGACAGTGCACCTTCTTTGCAAAGGCAGGAACTAAGGATGTGGAGTACTTCATAAAACACTAAACTTAGCTATTGCATTAGTTTTACTGAACTGCATTTTTTCCCTCTTTTTTTTTCTTTATTAGGGTTGGCTCTCTGGGAGGTGGCTATATTGGGAAGGGTAGTTATATAAAATGAAAGCTAATAATAAAAAAATTTAATGAAAAAAAGCATGCAACAAAGATTAGTAGCCACCAGATTCTCTTTATCTGGAGGGCATTAAAATATTAACAAAAGTATAGTGAGTAAATGGAAGAGGTACAGTTTTGTTTATTTGTTTTTATAGGAAGTGGCCAAAATTTGAGCTGCTCAGGGCATAGCAGAAATCAGCTCTTCCTACTTTTAATTCCTGTAAAATTTCTGATACTGTCTTTTTTCATATTTTTATCTACAGCACCTATCACAGTGCTTGGCACATAGCAGGTACTTAATAAAACTTTGTTGACTACTGGAAGGAAAAGCAAAAAGAAAACAATTCTCCCAAAGCCTCATTTGAAGAGGAGTCAGAAGCCCAGCCAACTCTTTTCCCACCAGCTTCAGCCCTTGGATTCAATTCCATCATCAGCAATCCCTCGGCCCATTTACTCATACTTCCCCCTTCTATCCTCCTTTTCACCCTCCTTTTCTGTCTTGTCTTCCTTCATTAGATAATAACCTTCTAGATAACAAGGAATGTTTTTCTTTTTTTCTTACTTGTATCTGCAGTAGCACAATTGCTGAAGTGTAGTAGGCATTTAATACATGTTTATTATATGATATTGACCACAATGCAATAAAATTGTATTTAATACAGGGTCATTAAAAAAAGAGTTTAAAATTAACAGGAGACTAAATAACTTAATCCTAGAAAGTGGTTGGTCAAAGAAGAAATCATAGAAATTGTAAATAATTTGCTTAAGTATCATGACAACAATGAGACAACACACCAAAATTTTGGAGGTACAAACAAAGTAGTTCTTAGGGAAAATGTATGTCTCTAATCACTTTCATCAACAATGGAGAGAAATAACAGATCAATAAATTTTGACATACAACTTTAAAAAACTAGAAACTAAGTAATTTTTTAAATTTGAATTAATAACCAAATTAGAAGTCCTGAGACACAAATATTAATAAATTTGAAATAAAATTAATTAATAAACAAAGTTAGAAGCTGTTTAAAATCATAAAAGTAGATAAACCATTAGCTAATTGGTTTAAAAAGAAGGAGGAAAATCAAATTACTAGAATTAAATGAAAAATGGGAATTTACCAGTACAGGAGAAATAAAATATATTGCTAGAAACTATATTGCTCAATTTTATGCCACTAAAACCAACAACTTATATTAAATAAATAAATATTCACAAAAATATAAAATACCTGAAATAATAGAATAGAAATTTTAAAACAAAGCACTCTCAGGGGAAAAAAAATGAACAAGATATAAATGAACTCCTAAAGGGGGTGGGGACTAAATCAAATGGATTCACAAGGAAATTCTTTCATTTAAAGAAAAATGAATTCCAATATCACTCAAACATTTTACAAGGGAAAAAAAGGCAAAAGAAGGGATCTTACCAAAATCCTATTGTGATACAAATGCCATCTTGATACCTAAAACAAAGGAGAGTCAAAACAGGGAGCAAACTGAAGACCAAATACCCTACTGAATACTGTGGAAGCATATCAAAAATACTCCTTCTTTGTTCATCTGAAAATATTAAGATGTAAATATTTTGTGAATCTTAAAATCTTATGCAGATTTTTCCCTTTGGGAATGTGGGTAGCACAAAAGTGAATTCTTCCTTGGGGAAATGGATCAAAGTTAAAAACCAAACAACTCTTTTCTAGATAAAAGAATTGCCTCCTAACTCACCTAAAGGACTAATGCCATGAGATACCAAAGGGAATTGCCTTCTTCTCTTATTCAGAAGAGATTTTAAGATTGATCACAAGAAAAAGACCTTTTTTTTCATTCTGTGAGGAGTATGGTTGAAGAAATAACTGAGTAGTGATGAGTTGGAATTTAACCTTGTTCAATATTCCTATAAATGTTACCTCAAATTATCTTGTTGTAGGATACATGTCCAAGAGGAAAGAGGGACTATTCCAATTTGGCCATCTCTCCTTCTAATCTTCTAACTCAATTAGATATTATAATAATGTTAAATTAAAATTAAATTGTTTCTAGCAGACTTGTGCCTAAAATGCAGAGAGTAGGTATTAAAATATATCCCTTCAGTGATATTGTTATGGACATTTTAAATAAAATACTAGCAAAGAGACTATATTAACATATCACAAAGATGACATATTGGACCAGATTAGATTTATACCATGAATTCAGTGTTCATTCAATATTAGAAAAACTATAATTGACTATATTAGTAATAGAACAACAAAAATAATTTTTAATATACTCAGAAAAATCTCATGAGCAGATATAATATCCATTTCCATTGTTAAAAAAATTAGAAAATATAGGTAAGAATAAATTGACTTTTCATTAACATGGTAAATAGTCCAATATCTAAAACTAGAGGCTTTTCCAAAAAAAACTAGGCTAAAGGAAAAATATCCATTGTTGCCACTGCTTTTAGATATAGTCTTAGATATGCTAAGTATAAAAATAAGACCAAAATAAATATTTTGATGGAAAAAAGCACCAGGAAACAAAATTACCACTTTTTGCAGATGATATGAAGGCTTACTCAAAGAATCCTACAAAATCAACCCCCAAAATAATTGAAATAATAGTAGGTAAAGTTGCAGTACATAAAATAGATCCAAATAGATCAGCATTTCTGAATTTTACCAACAAAACAGCAGGAAGAGCTAGAAAGAGAAATTTAAGTTAGAATAGCCATAGAATGTATAAAATATGCAATAGTCTACTTACCAGACACATGCAGGAATAATATAAATATAATTAAAAACCCTACTTACAGAAATGAAGACAGACCTAAATGATCAGAGAAATATAATCCAGATTAGCATAATAAAAAATGTAATACTACCAAAATTAATCTACTTATTCAATGCCTACCAGTCAAACTATCAAAGCGTTACTTTATAGTGTTAGGAAACATAACACTGAAACTTGTGTGGATGAACAAAAGGTCAAACATGTCAAGGGCAATAATTGAAAAAAGTAAGGAGGAAGAGTTTCTAGCAGTATTAGATCTTGAGTACTACAAAACAGGAATCATTAAAACAATTTAGTTCTTGTTTCAAAAATAAGAAATTGGTCGAGAGATTGGTCAGTGGGAAAGTATGCAGCATACAAAAGTAACTGAACCTAGTAATCTAGTGTTTGATAAACCTAAAGATCCCAGCCACTTGAGTAAGTACTTACTATGACAAAAAACTGCTGGGAAAAATGAACAGCAGTCTGGCAGAAATTAGGTTTAAACAAATACCTCCTACTATAAAACAAGACACATTCCAAATGGATTCATGACCTAGATATAAAAGGTCACATCATAAACAAATTCAAGGAACAAGAAATTATCTTTTAAAGCCATGGTTATGGGAAGAGTACATCACCAAACAAGGGAGAGAGAGAAATACAGTAGATAAAATAGATAATTTTGATTACAGAAACCTAAAGAACTGTTTGGTGCAAACATATTCAATGCGCTTAACATTTGAAGGGAAGTAGGAAAAAAGTTGAAAAAAATCTTTTTTAGCAAATTTCTCTGATGAAGTCCTCATTTCCAAGATATATAAAGAACTTATTCAAATGTATAAAAAATAATAGTCTTCCTCCAATTTATAATTAGTAAGAGGATATGAACAGATAGTTCCCAAGGGAAGAAATCCAAGATACCAACAGCAGCACTTTTTTTTTAAATGCTCTAAATCACTAATAATCAGAGAAATGCAAATTGAAGAAACTCTGAGTTCCCATCTCACATATACCAGATTGGTAAAGATTACAAAAAAGGAAAATGACCAATGCAGGCAAAGCTGTGAAAAATTGGCAGATTCATGTACCATTGGTACAACTGTGAATAGGTCTAGCCATAACGGAAAGAAATTTGGAACTATTCCCAAATTGTTACTAAACTATACATTGCCTTTGAAACAGTGATACCATTAGTAGGCCTATACGCCAAAGAGAACAAAAAAAGAAGAGATTCTATATAAACAAAGTTATTTATAACAACACTTTATGTGATGGCAAAGAACTGGAAACCAAGGGAATGCACATCATTTGGGGAGCAGCTGAACAAATTATGATACATAAATGAATGAAATGCTCCTTTGCTGTAATAAATGAAGAAAGACACTTTCAGGAGAAAATAGACACACTTTTTGGACTAGCCAGAATGAAGCGAATAGAACCAGGAAAGCAATTATAATATGATCTAAACATTATAAAAACAAAGAATTCTGAAAGAGTTCTGAACTCTGGAAAATAAAAAAGCTTAATCATGTTTGTACAGGAATGATGAAGAGGGCTACTCAACCCTTAACACAGAGTTGACGTACTGTTATGGAGAACAAGAAACATTTTGGGCACAGTCAGTCTTAGTCACAATTCAGCTAAAACTAACCTCTCCCAAGTGACCAGTGATATCTTATTTGCCAAATTTAATGGCCTTTCCCCAATCCTGATCCTTCTTGACTCCTCTTGTCAATCACATTTTTCTCTTTGATGTTCCCTTCCCTCTAGCTTTCTATGACACTGCTCTCTCCTAGTCCTCCTCCTACCTGTCGTACTGCTCCTTCTCACTTTTCTTTGTTGGATCTTTGCTAAGGTGGTTCCCACTAACAATAGGTGTCCCTGAAGGCTCTGGCTTTGGTCTTATTCTCTTCTGCTGTTGTGGTTCAGTTGTGTTCACTTGTGACCCCATTTGGGGTTTTCTTGGCAAAATTACTGGTTTGCCATTTCCTTCTCCAGTTAATTTTACAGATGAGGAAACTGAGACAAACAGGGTAAAGTGACTTGCCCAGGATCAAACAGCTATTAAGTGTCTGAAGCCATATTTGAACTCAGGTCTCCTTTACTCCAGGCCTGGTGTTCTATCTACTGTACCGCCTAGATGCCCTTTTTCTTTTACCTTTATACTTTTCCTCTTAATGATCTCATCAGTTCCCATGGATTCAATTTGCCCATCTATTTATACATCTCCTGAAATCTAGACTTGCATCTGCTATTAGATGCCTATTGGATCTTGTACTGGAAGTGCTGTAGATATCTCAACCTCAATATATCCAAAATCTAACTCATTATCTTATCCCTTTACCCTGCCCAAACTCTTCCCACTTCTGAATTTCTCTATTGCTGCCAAGGACACCAAAATCCTTCCAGTCAATCAACTTCACAATCTAGATGTAATCCTCAACTCCTCATTCTTTCACCCTCCATTTCAAAATCAGCTTCCAAGACTTTTGATTCTACCTTCATTATATGTGGGCCTGGAGTCATGAAGACCTGAGTTCAAATCTGGTTTCAGACACTCACTAGCTATATGTCCTTGGGTAAGTTACTTAACCTGTATAGGTCTCAGCTTCCTAAACTATAAAATGGGAATAATAACAGCACCTACCTCCCAGGGTTGCTATGATGATCAAATGATAATATTTGTAAAATACTTAGCACAATCTTTGGCATATGGTATGCTATATAAATCCTAATTTCTGCTTCTGCTACTGCTACCATTACCTCTCATTTATGTCCCCTTTTCCCCTAGGATACTGTTACCATGCTGGTGCTGTTACAAGTGTTTATTGCTTTATACATAGACTATTGTTGATATGGTTTAGGGGTACTGATACAGTTTAGGGGTGTTGGGACCCTTAAAATGTCAGGGTATAGGGAAGCACCTCCTGGAATGAATTCACCCACTCAGACCTTTCTCCAGTCAAGTGGCAAAGTTTATTGTGAGTCCAACAAGGAGGATGAAGTTCCTTAGGGAACTTGCAATTTAATTGGTGTGATGCTAATGCTTATATGGAAAAGGGACGGGGAAAAGAATGCCAAGTGTGCTAATTAGGTGATATTCAAGGTTAGGGGAGGGGATTAGGGAGTCCTCAGTACATGCAAATAGTCTGTGTGCTGGGCTGCTGGAATATATGGGAAAATTCAGGGAGTCAACACAGATAGCTTTGTTGAAGGGACAAGCTAGTTTTATTCCAGGCACCAGAGAGTCCTTGGGCCAGCACCCTCCCCTGACAGCTTTTATCTGAGGAATTACAAGCTCAGGTCTCCATGTACCCATACCAAGGACAGATTTTCTCACAGTGGGGCCTTGCCAGGATTCTGGGTTGTTTCCAGAGACCTGGTCTTTGCCTTTAGGGTCCAGGTCCCACCACCCCATCACTGTAATGGTCTCTCTGCCTCAAGTCTCTCCTCTCTACATGCAACCTTCCATTCAGCTATCAAAGTGATTTTCCTAATATGACAATGTTCGGAAGACCATGTTTGACCATGTCACACACACCTTGCACCTGCAATACATTCCAGTGGCTCCCTTTTACCTTCGGGATCAAATATAGAATCCTCTATTCAGCATTCAAAGCTCTTCATAAACTACCACCTCCCTACATTCACAGTCTTCTTAAGTTGAACTCACCCCCATATATTCTGCAATCTACTAATACTGGACCTCTTTGTTGTTCCTCTCACAAGCCACTTAAACTCCTGATGCCAGGCATTGTCACTAGCTGGCCTCTATGCCTGTAATTCTCTCCTTCATCAGCTCTACTTCCTCACTTCCAGCAACCTCACCTAAAATTCTACCTTCTAAAGAAGGTAAAATTTTCCAATGTCACTTAATGCTATTGCTTTCTCCTATAGATCGTCTTTAATTTATCTCATATACATCTTGCTTGTACATAATTATTTACATAGTATCTCCCCCTTTAGACCATGAGCTCCTTGAGAGCAGGGACTGGCTTTTTTTTTTTCATTTCCTTGCATCCCCAATGCTCAACATGGTACCTGGCACATATTAGGTGTATAATAAATATTTGATAACTTGCCTAGACTTTCAATTGTGCCATTTTCAACTTCTGAACAGACACTTTTGTTCAATAAAGCAATCAGTAAACTGAACAAAGTGCATAATTTTGTACATGCTCTAAAGAAAAGAATACATCCATTCAGTTGGAGGAAAAAGCCTTTGGAAATACTTTCGGGATTCATATAACTGAATCAAATAAACTTTTCAGGCTTGACAAGTTCTCCCACTCCAAGACAAGAGTTATTTCCCTTAAAGAATTTCAAAAAAGCCTCCCATTTATAATCACAGTGACTTTTCCGTACCTCTCCCCAGTCGCCTTAAGCTAGCTGGTAGGACCTTGGTGTGTCTGGGGAGGGAGTGTGGGGGAGGGGGAGGTTTTAGAGGTGTGTCAAATACAGAAAAACAATTTCAACCCCACAATGAAATAACAGTGTTCTTGCTGTTTTACTTCATTTTTCCTTCCACACAAATGTTCTCCATTTATTCCCACTCCCCACCCCCAAGCAGATGTTAAATTAATGTTTTAATACTCTGGGCAATAGACTTTTCAATTTCTGAAAGTCAGGGAGGTAATTGACTTGCCTCTTCAGCTACTTAAGTTGCTTAACTAATCTGTGCCAGCCCATCTGCAAATGCAGTCCGATGAGCGTCATTTTAAATTAGCATCTGTTTACTCATTAATTACAACCTATTCTACAGAGTTTCTTAAGTAAGGAATCATGGACTAAAGATTTGAACATCTAAAAGTTTGGTATTTCTTTAAGATAATTAGATTGTTGTCCTTTGTTCCTGAGCGTCATTTTGCACATTAATGATGGATTATAATATGACCCAAAAAAGGGCTATTAAGGACCTAATCTGTTATTATCTTGGTCTTGGAAAATGACACACCAACTCACCTATCAAGGTAATGCTTTTACACTCTGCGTAAAGAAGGAAACATTTTTCAGTCAAATTTTACATCCAGATATGAACAGCATGACTGGGGAATTGCCATTAGGTGCATTCATTTGCTAACTAGTTGATTAAAGTTTAATTTACTTTATTGTGAGTAGCAGGAAATTTTATGTGAATATTAATAAAAATCATTTATTCTACTTCTTCCTGAAAAACTTTGCTTTTGTTCAATGTGCAAAACATAATGTGTAACTATAGAAACCTTCAGTCTAGGTTATTGAAATTTTATGAAGTACTAAGATGATTAAGCTTTTCTTCATGCAATGTTCTCCAAAGTCCGGCTAAGAAGGCAAGCATCTTCCTTTATAAAGTTTTGTTTGTTAGATTTACAGCAGGTTTAAGAGAACACCCCCCACCTTGTAAACTTTCACATCAGTTTAGAGATCAGCTCTATAAAATGTCTGAATCAATTACACTGGTCTAATTGTATAAATTATACACACTCTGCCTTATGTAACCTTTTTATGTCTGAGGCCCAACTGAAGCTATTTGTCCCATTGTACTCAGACTTACATGTTAAGGGCTAGAGCCAAATTGCTACAAGAGGAAAAAGAAATGAGTCACAAACACCATTTTTAAATCTGTATCAAAGCTATTTCAGAAGCTTGAAATGTTTATTTTAATTGAGACAAGAATTGAACCAGTGATGGCAGATTTGATTCTGTAATACATTAAAGTCCTCCAACTAGGCCCCAAGGCCCAAAGCTTTCTTCACAGGGCCTTAGGATAATAGATAGATAGATAGATAGATAGATAGATAGATAGATAGATAGATAGATAGATAGATAGATAGATAGATAGATAGATAGATAGATAGATAGATGGATAGATAGATGGATGGATGGATGGATGGATGGATGGATGGATGGATGGATGGATGGATGGATGGATGGATGAATTAATTTTTTAAAAAGGAAACGAGGTGACTGTGGTCCATATAACAGAAAAGATAAAGGACTTGAATCCAACCTTGATGCTTTAGATAAATATGCCCCAACCCAAAGTAAACCAGACAAATAACATATATGCATTTTCTGCAATGAACTCCTGAAATAATAAAGTTGTTATTGTTTTGAAACATGTGTGAGTGTGTGTGCACGTGTGTGTGTGTGTGTGTGTGTGTGTGTGTATGAAATCATTCTATACATACTTCTACTTATCAGTTCTTTCTCTGGATTCAAATAGTGCCCTATCTCAAATTCTGGACCTTACAGAAAGGTAGTTTTGAATCAGCATCCACTGGAACCTTCAGCTCATGAACCAGCACAATTGTCTCTTTTACTGGTCAACCAGAGGATGCACTAGTTCAAAGCAAACGACATTAAATCAAATAGCAGAATAAAGTAATGATAATTAAAATCTTCCATTTACACTTTCCCACAGATTCCAATGTCACTGGTAGAAGAAGAAGCATATTTGAGGAAAGCTTGTTACCAGCACACATGTATGGGAGAAGGCACACACATAGGAAATATTTATTACTGGGACAACTTATGCTCCCAGAGCTGCATCCTAGCCAGAACCTTGCTCTTCCTGTAATGCCAAGCTTGATGCTTCCTTACAGATCCCCTCATGCTATGTGGCTGTTGGGGAATGTCACAGAGCTTTGAGAAGCTGTGCTACAGCCTGTTCTTGTCTGGCGCTAGGCTCTTCATTTCATTACGCTGCCACCTGCTGTTCTTCTAATATCATCGGCTGGTATGTCAACTGAGAACTTCAAGATTACTGACAAGTTGACTGTTAAGTTATTTTCAAACTTCCATCCAGATGGTAACAGTTTCAGGGGCCAAGTCCTTTAAGTGGACACATCTGCAGGAGAAACTCATTCAGGTAGATCCCATTTCTCTAGTTTCTGGGTAAGTTGTAAGATGTTGAAGGAGGGTATTCAGCACTTAGGTGTTAAGCTAAATCCTGAATTTCCGTTGCTATCAGTTTCCTTTACAAATACCTTTTCCTATTCATTTACATAGCTGTGCTTTTTACATCCCTTTCAGCTAATCCGAGATTGAAATGGTAAAGCCAGAAAATCAAAGAGAAAAAAAAAGTCTCTTTTTTAAGGAAAATGTTATTGTTCAGTCCTTCAGCCCAGTCTGACTTATCAAGATCCCATAGCAAAGTAGGCCAGGCCCTTCTATCCTCCACAAATGGAACCATCAACTAATCAGGCTCACCATGAATAGAGCCCTTTGTGACATATAAAAAAGTTAGAGAGACACAGTCTCTGGGTAATTTAATAATTTTATTAATAAGGCCAAAAAGTTATTAATAAAAGTATGGTTATTTGGCCATCTCTCTCAGACCAAAGACCTCTAATGGTAGTAGTGTCACATGACCTTTGAAGAAGTGTTCCCAAGGGGAGCCTACTCAACTCTGATTTGGTTAATCAAATGGGAGCTGGGCTATCTTGGGGTATGTGCCTTAGGTAACTCAAATCTTGGTCAAAGAGACATTGATTTGCATATCACCTGTCTTGCAAATAGGGAGAATCAACATTTTCCCAAGACCTGTCTGAGCAAACACCCAGAGCAGGAATACCCTCATTAGCCTAAACTTAGAAATTTTTTTACTGTCTGATTAGATCTTGGCCTGAATAGATCTCTAAGAGAAATTTCCCATACTGGTTGGTTTCTGAATGAGGAAGTAGAAAAGGGTGAAAAGCTTGATCTTATTACAATAATTAGTTACTAAATATGAGAGAAATATTCATTTCTCACAATTTGCTACATCTCCCTCAATTAGAATGAGAGATCTGAGAGCAGAGCCTATCTTGCTTTTCTGTTGGCATCCTCTATTTGTAGCACTTTTTCTTTCTTGCTTGTTTGCTTGCTTTCCTTATTTCCTTCCTTCCTTCCTTCTTTTCTTCCTTCTCCACCAAATGAAGATGAAAATAAAGAACTTAAATCACTGCCTAATCTTCCTTCTTGAGAGCTCTACTTTAAAGGATCATTCCAAGAAGAGATTGAAATTAATTTTTAAAAATAATACTTTATCTGTGAATTTCAGTTATTCATCTTCCTTCTTTTTTCTACTATCTCAGTTAAGAGACTTAATTATAAACATTCTGCATTTTAAAGAGTTATCAATATGTTTATCATGTATTTTATTCAAAATAATTTTTGTGAATATTTAGATAGCACAAGACTATACTCTTGAAATCTTTTTTCCCCCAGACTAAATCAGTCCAAATTAAATTCTTTATACATTTTCATAAATTTTGTCTCCAATGATACCATCTCATTACATCATGGAGAGCTATTTATTTTATAATACAATTTCTTACATCTGTATCAATGATGTAATGATGAGACTTATGTATAATCTCAGATTCGGAAGGGATCTCAGTCGATTACCTAAAACTTGACCCCAACATAGTAATATTATTTTGGTCCTCATCTTGAACAAAGGACAACAACCTACCAATCTAACCTGTATCCTCCCCATACCCCCAAAATACCCTTTGCAATATATCTGAGAAGTGAATATCCAATTTTTGTTTAAAGCTTTCCAATGGGGAGGAACATGTTTCCTCCCAAGGCAGCAATTTCCTCTCTAAAATTAGTGAGAATTTTTATACTCTTGAAAATTTTGCGTAGATGTAAGCAGTATACACCAGGTATAGTCTTTCTGGTCCACAGTTAGATTACAGGAAGAATGAATCTTAGTGAATTCAGTCCCATCTCTTCCTTTCTACACCAACGTGACCCTCATCTCCCCCATTTCCCCACACACATATGAGGATACTTAAAATAAGCTTTTTTGTTCTTTCAGTTTCTAATATCTTTGCTGTAACACGAACCCATTTGCTGACCCTTTAGAGATGGGAGATTCAGTAATTAAAGAAAGGTAATGTTTAAATTTTTATATTACTACTTGATATTCACCAAAAAACTAAGACATGAACAAAGAGAAACTCTCAAACATAGCAGATATGTGCTTAGTATTTGTAATTTTATCATACTGAAAATGATATTGGTAACAATATTATCTCGTATGATTCTTCCTTGAGGAATCAAAATGATGGCATTGCTAGCAAGACTATATATCTTTAGGCCTCAGTCACAGACTTACTTGGAGTCTATAAGATTTACCTTGGGTCTGCAGACATATAAATGAAAAAACAGTTGTCTATATGTGCCAACAAACACCAATAATTTAATTACTTTCTTCCATGGGAGATATGAAAAGATGACTAATGGTGCCAGTGGGATCATCAGAATAAGATATTTTTTTCTCTCTTGGCGAGAAAACAGAATGAAAATGCTTTTGCTGGGCCAGAGCAAAATTCCTAGAAATGCTTCTTCAAACCCAAGGAAGTTTAACAAATGTCAAGACCTGATTGTGTGCAAAGATTTTCTATAATTCTGCAATTTCTTCAGTGAAGGAAATTAATCAGTTCTCTTTGGACTTCTTGGAATGAAGGATCATACCAAGTTAAAAGTCAGAGCAATAGGCTTATACACTTGTTGTTTCCAAATATTATTTGTATTTAGGTACTAGTTTACTGAGTTATGATGGCACTATATCACTGGGAATCCTTATATAGCTTTCCAAAGACCATAAATACCAATGGGGGAAATAAGCATTCAGAAAGGAAAGACAAATTTAAATAGATGTAAAAGATATAACATCTGTTAAGTTTGGACAATATGACTTTTTCTTTCCCGCTTAAGCCATTATGTGGGATTCCTATGCAAGCTCAGATGAATGCCCTTGTTTATTGAGTTGTCCAATCTCTTCTGTACTGTGGTTCAAGTAAGACTATGTTTTAAAACTGTGAATAGTTTCAGGTAACTCCTATTAATCTATTTAACAATTTGTATTTACTAAACTAAAGATTTTATTCAGAATACACTTCTTTACTTCAGATTTTCTTTGAATTAGAGAAGTGTTAATACTCTCATTTTTTTTTCAACAAAAATATAGACATTAAGTTCACTGTCAGAAATTTGGGCATTGACTTCTGGTGCCAAGATGGCAGAGTGAGGAAGGTACCCTCTTTAACCCTCCCAAATTCCCCTCCAAACAACTAGAAAAAATGTCTCTGAATTGATCTAGGAGCAGAGAATGGATTACCAGCATGGAAGGAAAGGTCTGTCTCACTGGGTTGGGAGGGGAATGAGGTCCAAGAGCAGCAGCTGTGGCCAGCCTCACAGCAGGTGGGAGAAATGGGGGAAGGGGGAACTGCAGTAAGACTCTAAGCCTGGGGCAATCCACCAATGCGGCCCTACCCTCTGGTAAACCAACAGACCCCTAGGCAAGTGAATAATATATGCAGTAGAGCAAGGCCCCACCTCAGTGACCCCACCCCAATACAAGTCACCAGTGAGTCCTTCGCCCCACTGCTGACCAGTAGTGAAGCTTTACCTCAGGGCTGGTCAACAACAAGACTTCTGCTTCTGGGGCCTGCCAGCAAAGAGACCTTGTTTCCATAGCAACCCAGCAGCAGGGCCCCACCCCTGGGGCATGCCAAGAGCTAATCTCTTCACCCAGGGGAGGCCGACAGGGAGGCCCCACTCCCCCAGTACAAGCCAGAAGGGAAGTCTACCCTCCAGCAAAAGGAAGCAGCCAAGCCCTGAAGCCCAATTAAAGCCAGCAGTAAGACTCTGAGACCCAGTACAAAACGCTTAGGACAGTGCAGGACCAAAGCCCAACTCTAACATAAAGACATAGTAGCAAAAAAAAAAGACAAAAAATGAGCCAAAAAAAAAAGAATTTTACTGTAAAAAGTTACTATGGTGATAGGGAGGAAACAAATTAAGAGAGCATGGAATTGTTTATCTGTCAGATTTATGGATAAGGGAAGAAGTTAGGACCAAAGAAGATATAGAGGGCACAACAAAATGTAAAATAGATAATTTTGATTATATAAAATTGAAAAATATTTGCATAAACAAAACCAATGCAACCAATATTAAAAAGAAAGCAGAAAAATGGGAAAAATTGCAGCAAGTGTCTGTGACAAAGGGCTTGTTTCTCAAATATAAAGAGAACTGAGTCAAATTTATAAAACTACAAGTCATTCCCCAATTGATACATTTATCAAAGGATATGAACAGACAGTTTTCAGACACAGAAATCAAAGGTATCTATAATCATATAAAAACACTCTAAATCACTATTGATTAGAGAAATGCGAATTAAAACAACTCTGAGGTACCACTTCACACCTATCAGATTAGCTAATATGAAAAAAAATTGTTGGATATTGGAAGGGATGTGAGAAAATTGGGACACTAATGCATTGTTGGCAGAGTTGTGAATTGATCTAACTATTCTGGAGAGCAATTTGGAGCTATGCTCAAAGAGCTACAAAACCGTGCATGCCCTTTGACGCAGCAATACCACTTCCATGTCTATTTCCCAAAGGCATCCAAAAAGAAGGGAAAAAGACCTATTTGTACAAAAACTGTTTATAGCAGCTCTTTTTATGGTACTAAAAATTGGAAATCAAGGATGCTCATCAATTGGAGAATGGCTAAACAAGCTGTGGCAGATGATTGGAATTGAACATTATTGTGCTATAAGAGATGACAAGCAGGATGATCTCAGAAAAATCTACAAAAACTTACACAAACTGATGCATAATTAAGTGAATAGAACCAGGAGAACATTGTGCACAGTAACAATACTGTATGATGAAGAACTGTGAATGACTTGGCTATTTTCAGCTATGCAATAATCCAAGAGAAGTCCAAAAACTAATGATGAAGCACACTATCTGCTTCCAGAGAAAGAACTGATATTGTTTGAATATAGACTGAAGCATGCTATTTTTCACTTTCTTTCATTTTTCTTTTATTCAGATCTTCATATACAAAACAATTAATATGTAATTGTTTTACATGATTGCACATGTGTAACCTGTATCTGATTACTTACCATCTCAAGGAGAGGAGAAGAGAGGGAGGAAGGGATAGAATTTACAACTAAAATCTTTAAATAAAAATTTTTAAAAAAATTGAAAAAATAAATCTGAGGATTTCCTATGTAGTCTGAGATAAAGAACCTTGGGCTTGTTAACAAAAGATATTTCATTCCACTTCAAAAATGTACCTATACTTGGATTATTAGGAGGATGATTACCAAGCTGGATGAAGAGCAAAGGCTTTCTGCTCTGCAGGTTTCTGGACAGGGAGAGTAAATATGGAAAACAGATTCACTTGTAAATCATCTGGTCCCTAAACACAACTTTGGAAATTCATTTATGGCTTGCTTATTTTTTTTTCTGAGGTTGGGTTATTTAAATTCCCAATTTTATTTTATGTTAGTCTGATTTTTTTTTGGAAATATTAATTTCAATTGTTGGTTTTATTGACATATAGTTGGACAACATACTTTCTAATTTCCTTTATTTCTTCTTCATTTATTATAAACTTACCTTTCCCTTTTTATATTGGTGATTTGTTTGTTTAATTATATTAACAAATGATTAATCTATTTCAGTGTTTTAAAAAATAGCTCCTACTTTTATTTGTAAATTCAATCTTGGGGTTTTTGCATTCAATTTTATAAATGTCTGATTTTCATAATTTCTATTTTAGGCTTTTTTTTTAAGTTTTCTAGGGTTTTTTTTTTAGTTGCATGCCCAATTCATTGATCTGCTCTTTATCTCTTTTATTGATAGAAAATTTTAAGATATAAATTTTCCATCAATTTAATTTTATTAAAAATACCTCCTGTTTAAATAGTTCTACATCTCTGCGTAGATGAACTTTAGTAGGATCCTAGACCTCATCCTTTAGTTTATCTTTATATGCTGGTATACATATATTAGTGTGTGTATGTGTGTATGCATATGTGTGTTTTTATGTGGGTAACACATACATTAGTAGATAAAGAGAAACAGAGATAAAGAGAGGAAGGGAGGGAAGGAAGGAGACAGTAAAAAGAAGGAGGAGGAAGAAGAGGGAGAAGAAGAGGAGGAAGAGGAAAAAGAAGGAGGAAGAAGGGAAGGGAGGGAGGCATAGAAAGCCACCATTCAAGACAGAAAAATCTAGATTCAAATTTTGCCTTTGACATACTGACTGTATGACCCTTGACAAGTCACCTGAAATCTTAGTACTCCAGGCTATCCTCTAAGATTGTAAGTTGCAGAGCAATTGAAGATCTACATTAGTAGTGAGTGTTCTCTCACTGGGATGAAGTTCTCCATACTAATAAAATCACAGATCTGATTCATAACAGTGAATGAGATAGTGGAGATATAGAGATAGATGATGGAGATAGAGATGATAGAAATACAGAGAAAAGATAGATGATAGATAGATAGATAGATAAATAGACAGACAGATAGATAGATAGATAGATAGATAGATAGATAGATAGATAGATAGATAGACAGATAGATAAATTTGGAAACTGTTCTAGCATAGATAGCTATACCATAGTATAAAGGACAACGCTTCTGCTTAAAGCCCATCTATGTAGAAACACCAAAGAAATAATTAAAGAAGGAAAACACAGTTGGGAGCAACTGAATCAAATTCCACAAACACTGAGTGCCTATTTTGTGAAAGATATTGTGTTAGCACAAAGCCTGGAACATTGCAGACGTTCTTTGTTCATAAAAATAGTCTATTAAACAATTCCTGTTTATACAAACATGGCAACAAAAGCTGCCACCCTAGGGTCCTTCAGCAGGACAGTTTGAAGTAGCTGTTAAGCTAGTTCTATGCCTGAGTATCTGATTTTTTAAAAGGGAGAGCATGCAAGAAAATAGAGCTCCTTCAATATACTCAAAGGTAAAGATGCCACTCCAGAGTAAATTGGAATGTCTCTGGGAAGGATATCCTTGCTAATGCTTTGTCATGGCATATTCAGAGAACATTTCTTAAGTTCCCCCTCTGTGCACACTCCTCAGCTAAAATCCTATTCTAATGTTTCACTGAGCCTGAAGATAACCCTGATTTCTCAGACTGTACCAGTAGAGTACAATCCCTGGCAGTTCCAACCAAGAGGGAAAAGTGGACTTTTGTATGTCTGTGAATCAAGGACCAGTCCAGGTTAGGAAGGCTTATCACCAGGTCAAATGAAGGGTGATGGATATTTTAGACACTATACCTCTTGAAGAGTGGGATGTAAATATGAACAGTTGAGCTGGCAACAGAAGGGAATGAGCCTTCAGCTGAATGATATCTTTCAGTAGCTGAGTCTAAATTCACCCTCTTTGTCCAGGAACCCAGAGCCATGAAATCTACTGTCAGGTATGGAGTTCTCATTTGCTCAACACTGTAACTGGAAATTGCTATAGCTCTGCATCATGACTGAGTGACCAAGTCGAAGGGGAATATCTCTGACACCAAGGCCCTACTCCAACACCTATTCATCCTTCTTCAATGCTACAAGATGGAGAATAGAACTTCAACTGGTTGTCCTTCACTCTCAAAGAGGACAAAAATGACATCACAATGTTAGAGTCAAGTTACAGTGTGTCTGACTGTAGCTGATCAGACCAATATGAGCTCAGAATGCTCTACCACTGGTTGGGCACAAATAGTCCATGTGAACATTTGGAGTGGATTCTCAAAATCTCCATATCTCATGTTTCTTTTGAGCTATTTCAATTCTGCTTTGCTCATAGATCACAGCACCTTCACTGATGAGGGCATGCAGTGCTGGGGACTGCAATGTGCAAGTGTCTCTTATGTCACATAATTAATTCCAAAATTCTTAAGAGAGACCTTGAGAGTATCCTGGTATTCCTTTTTCTGACCACCATGTGAGTGTGTGCCCTGTGTCAGTTCTCCATAAAAACAGTCTTTTTGACAAGTGCACATTTGGCATTGAATGACATGGCCAGCCCTTTGAAGTTGTGCTCTCTGTAGTAGAGTTTGAATGCCTGGCAGTTTAGTTCAAGAAAGAACCTCATCTTATCCTGCCAAATGATCTCCAGAATCTTCCTAAGACAATTCAAATGGAAGTGATTCAGTTAACTGGCATGGCATTGGTATACTGTCCAGGTTTCACAGGCATACAACATTGAGGTCAGCACAACAGCTATGTAGACCTTCAGTTTGGTAGTCAGTCTAATCCCTCTTCTCTCCCACACTTTCTTCCATCGCCTCCCAAACACTGAGCTAGCTCTGGCAACGTGTGCATCAACCTCATTATCAGTATGTACATTCCTGAAAAATACACTGCCAAGGTAAACGAACTTATCCATAGCATTCAAAACTTCTCCATTTGCTGTAACCAATGGTTCCATATATGGATGGTGTGGCACTGGCTGATAGAGCACCTGTGTTTTCTTCGTGTTAATTGTTAGGACAAAATTAGCATAAGAAGCAGAAAATTGATTCATACTTTGTTGCATCTCAGCTTCAGAGGCTGCATTCACACAATCATCTACAAACAGAAAATCATTATCAACACTCCCTCCACTTTGCTCTTGGACTGTAGCCTTTTCAAGTTGAAGAATTTACCATGAGTGTGATAGCTGACTGTGATGCTGTGTTTGTCGTCATTGAAGGTATTTGACAATGTGGCTGAAAACATCATGCTAAAAAGCATGGGAGTAAGCACACAGCCTTGTTTCACTCCATTGGTGACTGGGAAAGCATGAGAACATTGTCCATTATCTAGAACCTGGGCAAGTATGCTGCCATGAAATTGATGTACAATGCTGATGAAATTTTCCAGGCAACAAATTCTGACAAAATTTTCCATAAGCCTTCATGACTGACAGTATCAAAGTCCTTGGTCAGATCTACAAGTGTTATGTACAGACCTCTGTTCTGCTGGCATTTCTCCTGGAGTTTTTGGGCAGCAAACACCATATCAACATCCACAGTGCTTTCTGAAGCCACACTGATTCTCAGGTAGATGACAATCTTCCAGGTGAAGAACTCGCCTATTAAGGAGGACTCTGGCAAGAACCTTGCTAGCAGTGACTAAAAGAGAGACCTCCCATCTCTGTGATTGTCACAGGACAGTTGGTTTCCTTTACCTTTATAGAAATAGACAATGGAGGCATCCTTGAACTGAGGGAGAATCATGTCCTCTTGCCATGTAATCTGGAAAATTTCAGTCAGCTTTTGTATGAGCAATGGACCCCCCACCTTGTATATCTCAGCTGGAATAGAATCAGTACAAGGTGCTGTCACATAAAAGGAGCCTAATGATATTCAAAAGCTCTTTTTCAGTTGGAATTTCAACTAGGGAGGGACTACTACTACTACTACTACTACCTTCAAATCTTCACCTCCACTGTGATGGGAGCAATACCGAGGGGAAGAGAGAGAGAGAGAGAGAGAGAGAGAGAGAGAGAGAGAGAGAGAGAGAGAGACAGACAGACAGACAGACAGACAGAGGGCGCCAGGCATGAAGTCAGGAAGTCTCATCTCCAAGAGTTCAAATACAGCCTTGGACACAAAGCAGCCGTATGTCCCTGGACAAGTCACTTAACTCTGTTTGTCACAGTTTCCTCACCTATAAAATGAGCTGGGGAAGAAAATGGCAAACCATCTAGAATCTTTGCCAAAAAAAAAAAAACAAATGGGGTCACAAAGAGGAGGACACATCTGAAATGACTGAACAACAACACACAGACATACACATAAACACATATTCACAGGTTAGGGTAGTCTTTTCTTTAAAAGGTATTAAGATCATTCTTTGAGACTTGGTTGGCTCAAGAGACTAACTAACAATCAGGAAGGTTGTTGACATTGATTCCTTAACATCTTCAGTACAAAGTAGTCATGAGAAGCTCAAGGAGGGCATTGATGTTTGTCTTGTGGATCGTGATGTGTAACCCAAGCAAGGGAGCTTTACTTAGACCAATTAGTTTTCATTGCCTAACCTTGTTAAGTATCCATCCTTTACTATGTCTAAGCAAATGTCTTTTTAAACTACCAAACAGTGTGCCATTTTAGTATCAAATATAGACTAGCAGGGGAGTCAGACCTAGCCTTGAACATCCACCATCTGACTTATAAAGATAAAAGGCTCATTTATCTCCATCTCTACTTGCCTAATACACAACAACAATTTATTTTCATTCTCCCTGCACTGACAAATATAACTTTTGGGGTAGATGTCAGTCACAGCTAGGGGATATTTTTGATATCTCTGTCAAGCTGCTTAAATAAACATTGCAACAATCCTACAGAGTCAACAGGAAATTTCTGTTTAGGGTTCCACATAAACCCCAAACAAAATGGTAATAAGAATAAGAAGAATATTATAACTATCATTTATATAATACTTTAAGATTTGCAAGGTACTTTATATGCTATTTCATCTTATCCCCATGACAAGTTTGGTAGGGAAATATTATTATTATCATCCCCATTTTACAGTAGAGGAAACTGAGGCAATCAGAGGTTAAGTAATTGTACAGCTAATAAGTTTCTGAGACTAGATTTGAATTTATGTTTTCCTCCCTCCAAGTCCACTGCTCTATACTCTTTGCAACCAGGATGCTTTAAAATTTAGTCACTAGAAACCAGGGTTTTAAAATTGACCCTCAATTTACCCAGGGCTGCCTTTCTTCCAAAGCACACTTCGCCCACTTAAAAAGAAAATAATTTAACCACAAGGATTCTTGTTGCCTTGACTATGACAAATATTCTATGTCTAGTCCACTTTAGGCCAGGACAGTGATTTGGGTTCCAAGGTTAAAATGCAACAAAGTTACTTGTAAGTCATAAAATATAATTTTGAAAACCTTACCAATTAAAAGATTAAAAAACTAAGTTTAAAATGAAAAGGGTAGAAAATGTACTTCCTTCCACCACCATAATTACCAGATCAGCAATTCACAAAAATGTTCCTGTGGAAGCTGAAAATTATTCTCCTACATCAGTTCAATCACTTGGTCAGTCACTACACATTTATTAAGAACTTACTATATTCCAGGCACTGTGATGAGTGTTAGGGATACAAATACAAAGAAGAAAGGCAACCCCTGGCCTCAAGGAGAGTACAATCTAACAAGTGAAGTCAATGCCCAAAAGGAAGATAAAAAAATTGGGGAAGTAGTAGAAGGTACACAGTACAGGGGGGAAAGGTAGAAGTCTATAGGAGTGAGGCCCTTGGGGAAATAAAGAGATGGCTGGCCTGTGCCCCCTCCTTAAATGGAGGTTTTGGAGTTCATGGCTTAGCCCTCCAATCAGAGGGTCAGAAAGTACTTAGGAGGTGTGACTACCAAAGTGGATTCAGTTTTGCAGGATGATGAAATTTCCCAGTGATGAGGTTCCTGAAATATGATAGAGAAATCAAAAGATGTTCAAAGTAGTGCGGCAGGATTGGAAATTAAGAGATGCTCGGTCCTTTAAAGCTTCACCCGGCAAGGTACTCAAATGGCCACCCTGTCCTCTTAAAGAAACAACCCAGCAAAGAAATCCCTTCTTCCCTGTCATGCAGATGGGCCCACTCCTCCTAGCAATGGCCCAAGTGTCCCATCCACTGTCCACGTCCGCAGTGTGGCCGCTGAGAAAAGCTATAGCAAAACAAAAATAGGAATAGTGGGGCAAAACAAGCATAGCTTCTACCAGAAACAACCTATAGACTTTGTCTATAAGGACATAATCTGAGACAAACAGTGCAAATGGTCAAGGGGTTGGGCAGAGAACGGAACCCATTCTTACTCAGGAACAGGCTCCCTGGCCACATGTTCTCCTTATATATGTTTCCTCTCCTACCAGTGCTACTGAAATCTGTGGGACATAGTAACCTCTATGTGCATAATGAAGGTATCCCTTGTCATTTATTTTGCTATACTGCTTAACTATCTATTTTTCTTTGAACTGATGTACCCAATGGTAGTGGTGGAAATTGGCCTAGATTACTTTCAGGAATTGAAAAGTTGCTTCAGCGACTCCAAGTTTTCCTTGCAAAGGCACCCCACCACTTCCTGTGATCACATAATGCAATCATCTTGAAAGAATTAAAAATGAATCTCACCCAGTGGGGTGGGGCAGTGGAATGTTACACTGTTAAGAACACACTATATATATAAAGAAAGGGGATTACTTTTTTGCATTTAATTTATTTATTTTTATGCATTTATTATATTTTATCACCTCTACTGACCGTTAGAACAAGGTTAAAATAATAATAAATAAAAATGAAACTCCAGTGAAGAACTTGGAAGAGGAACGAGAATAAAAGCACCAAAGGATTGCATGATGAAAAAGATGAGTTGATCATGAGGTAAGAGTGAAAAATACCATGCAAACAGTCAGGGAGCTTGACTGGTACCCTTGCAATATCACGGAAAAGTCAAGAAGGCCTCCAGCCCATTTGGCAGACCCCCTATGACAAATTTATGTGAAGACATAGATAAGT